>NC_051286.1:4943373-5205873 GCF_015220745.1 Sebastes umbrosus
TAGACCAACAGAGGTTTTCCGTGTCTTGTAAAGTGACGGGGCTCTGCAGCGAGAAACGTTGTCGTCTCGTTACCGACCGGGTGCCGGTGTCTCCCTGTTCTCTCCGGCTGCAGGTGGAGACGACAACGTTACTCGCTGCGGAGCCCCGCTGCCTCAGTCTGCGCTGAAGCAAGAAAAGCCAACAATAGGATCAGCATTGATTCATGGTGAGACCTTCGAATTCATTTGTTTCTTATTGACAAACCAGAGACAGAATTCTAAAAAATGGTTTTACTTATCTTTATTTAATGCTCTGGTAAAGTGTTACTGTGCCAAACAAACCCCAAAGGTAAAAGCCTTCAACAAGAGGCGAGTAGTAAAGCCTGTCTCGAGTGGCATGACACCCCCTTCTAGCTGCAAAAAGGGTGTTGATTCTGTCTCTTGTCCCCTTTTATGGTGTTTTATCTCTGTGTTGAAGTAGATTTTTCCATTACTAAGTGACCTCCATCTCTGCCACTACAACACTTTGTTGTCCTCTTCTTGTTTTGTGCCCTACAGCAGCAATCCACTGAAGTCCAGCTGGTGGGACACAAAGTCAAATGCAGTGTGACATCCAATATTCTAGTGTAATACGTTTGTACAATAACACCCACACAGGTGTTTTCACTTATTCTTCTCGCTCTGCTTGGGTTGAAGTTGGGTATATATGCTGGGACTTATGTGAAGTCATATCAATAAAGCTGCAGTTAGACCGAATTTTGCCTGGAGAAATGGGCTCATGTGTAGTAAAAAAAAAGCAGGAGAGGATAGAAAATGGGATGGGTAGGGTTTCATCACAAATTGTGGGGCTAGCGTAGCACGCTAACAACAGCAATCAAAGTTAATTACAGTGTTTTTTCAATCACTTTATTGTCATTAACCTCTGTCTTTGCACTCTCTGAATCCAAGCAGCATCATCCCATCTCCTCTGCTGCTTCTGTTACTTCACCATGCAGATATAAAACAAGAATATAAACAAACAATATGTGAGGCGATGTGCCTCGGCCAGTGGGCAACCTCCGGGTCTGAGAAGTGAAGCCAATGCTAAAGTGCCTTAAACTGTCATTCTTTCTAATAGCCAGCAGGGGGCGACTCCTTTGGTTGCTTAATGATCCTACTTCTCACTTGGTTTATTACCTCAGTAAACATTGTAAACATAAGTTTATGGTCTCAATGGCTCGTTTCAAGTCTTCTTCAATACAGCATGATGTTCGTTTAGTAAATTATGGTCCCATTTAGAGTCAAATAGACCATAAAGCAGGGGATGCTTTAGGGCGGGGCTACCTTGTGATTGACAGGTCACTACCACGGCGTAGTCCGGTCTGGGAGTTGTCCGTGTGTTCGTCTTACAGCTTTAACCCTTTCACAGTGTGTCTTCAGTTCATGAAAGTTAATTTATTATTTTGGTCACCTAAAAATGTCTTATTCAGCATTCGGTTGAACTTAGCTCCACCCTTTTGTGTCACTTCTGGTTGCAAAAAACCAAGATGGTAACGGCCAAAATGCGGAACTCGAGGCTTCAAAACGTCAGTCCAAAAACCAACCAAGTGACTTCGTCCATTTCTTATACAGTCTGGGTCTCGGCCACATAGAAATTAATTCGAAGCGTAATCTATCCGAGTTCTCCATGAGAACGATGAAGGTGTAAGTTGACCCACCTTAACAGGTGCAACAAAGCTAACAGAAAAACGACCAATCACGCCGACACACCTGCACAGTCAGGAAAGAGGGTCTAGTAACGGAAAGCACCTGTGTTGGTGTACCGTAAAGGATGACTTTATACGGCGGCAGCCTACTTTCTTTGGCTGGTTTAGAAGTTTAGAGTGAAAAAAGACTTAATCATCAGTTTACACAGATGTCAGAATTACCAGGAACGTCCTGTCTGTGGATTTAAAGTTGCTCTCTGGCTTATCTTTCTAAGAGATATGGTCCGACAGAGTCAAATACTTTCACTACACTAAAGTAAAATGACAGATATCAGAGAAAAGAGAATTTAAGAGCTTGAGCAGAGAAACACTGATGATTTAAGTTGAGTTAAAAACACAAGAACTGGGAAGAGAGAGAGATGAAAGCAGCCCAATGAAGAGATGTTTCATATAATATCTGCCTCTGCAGATTACTTCTGATAATGCATATTCTGGAAAATAACTTTTCATTAAATCTTTCATAACCACACGCATTTTATTTCATCTTAACGTCCCACTTGTGTGGGAAGCTATTAGCAGGCAGATAGCTGATGATAATATAACCTGTACAATAACCTCCAAGATGATCTATGATTCACACCACGCTGTAGCGTGCTAACACCTGTTCATATATAGGGGCTGTAATTTCTCTGAGAGGTATGATTTGAATCCATTTTCCATCTTGACTTTTATAGGTTGGATTTAATGTACCGTACCAGTCCCACATCCTGATCTGTGACCCCCTAAACACATGCAGACCTTTACATAGAAACACATACAGTATATGTGAAGATGCTCTCTGAGTCTTTCAACTTTAAATCAGTCTAGCCAACAAGTTTTAATGGTCCTTATTTTGCAAAAATGTCCTCGTTCTGAAGGTCTACAACTCTGCTCTCTCACACACATTAAATGATTTATTTGAAAACACCAACTACATTGAAGTATATACTGTAGGATTTAAATATTTACAGAGGTCATGTGCATACTTGCACACACCTTTGCAAGAACAATGTGTTGACCTACATTCATTTCCTGGAGGATAATACAATAAACTTAACCATAAACCACTACATCCTCGCAACGTATTGTCATACAACGGTTTGTATGATATCTTACGAAAAGTTATTCCTCATTTTTCATGCGTTTTCCTAACAATGTTCAGCAACACGTGACGCATTTGTTAATTTCTGCTCCAGTCTTTTCAAAATAAGCTTCCCTCTTCACAGGAAACAACTTGGTTAAGTTTAGGCAACAAAACTACTAAAGTATGGAGGTTACGTAAAAAAAACTACTCACTTAGGTTTAGGAAAAGATTGTGGTTTGGGTCAAAATAACTCGAGGTACGAACACCGGCCTTCTGTGTGAAATTCTGGTGTTTTTTGACCCCCCAGAAACACGACTCCATATAAATGGACTGCCGTTTTGAAGCCTCGAGTTCGTCATTTTGGCCATCTTCATCTTGTTTTTTGATCATCGCCATCTTTTTTTTTGGGAACCAGAAGTGACACGAGAGGTTGGAGCTAAGTACAACTGAACGCTGAATAAGACGTTTTTAGGGTACTAAAATGTTAGAATTAACTTTCATGAACTGAAAACACACTGTGAAAGAGTTAAAGTAGTTAAAAACAAAAACATGGACAACTCCCAGACCGGACAACGCCGTGGTAGCGACCTGTCAATCACAAGGTAGCCACGCCCTAAATCATCCCCTGCTTTATGGTCTATTTGACTCTAAATGGGACCATAATTTACTAAATGAACATCATGCTGTATTGAAGAAGACTTGAAACTAGAGATCGAGACCATAAACTCATGTTTATAATGTTTACTGAGGTAATAAATCAAGTGAGAAGTAGGATCATTTTCTCATAGACTTCTATACAATCAGACTTCTTTTTGCAACCAGAGGAGTCGCCCCCTGCTGGCTGTTAGAGAGAATGCAAGTTTAAGGCACTTCAACATTGGCTTCACTTTTCAGACCCTGGATGTTGCCCACTGTAATATATCAAGCTTTGGTGTGCTGCCCCCCAGTGGCCAAATCAAATAAATAAACTAATGCAGTTAGGAAAAGATGGTTAGGATGATGACATTAGTCGTTGGTGTCAAAGTCAGGCACTCTGCACATCTAAAACATCCACCTTGAGCTCAACTCTAAGAGGTTTTGTGGCAGTTTAACAACAACACGCTGCTTCCACTTTTGCATCTGAAAGAGGACAGCAGTTACACAAGGATGCTTGTAAGGAAAACGTAAACAAAGGTTGGTTTAAGCATTTGAACAAAAGACAAATGCTTTTGCCTTCTGGTGAGGACAGCCTCTAAAATGTATTAGTTAACCTTAAAGGGTTTAATCCCCACATTGGTGTTGAGTCCCCCTTATTATGGGTGCGTCCCCCGGCCCGGGGATCCAGCAGACGGCTAGCCTCTCTGTGTCTCTGTGAAGTCAGCACTATAGAGTCAGATCATATAATTGGATTCCCATTTGTCAGCAGAATACACGTGTACCCACGCTCAGCAGATCCCAGGAAGAGCGGGGAGGGGGGGCGTCATTAAGATTCATGTGAAGGAGGATTTACACAAATTCTTTTACCTATTATGTGATTTGCCAAGCAGGGAGATAATCACTAGATTTTTTCATTCACTGCTAAAGAACACGCTTCCCTAGCAGAGTCTCAGAAACGGTACTGAAACACCACATCTGAAGACGCGTTTAAAGACTTTCACTGAGACACTGGAACGGGTTTACTTTCAGTGGACGCTGGTAGAGGCAGCAGTTAAAAACCTCAACGCAATAAATCATTATTTTGCTTTCCCCTCAGGGACAAAAATCCAATATTGAAAATCTGAAAATTTAAATGACTCAGTGATCCCTTAAGGCTAAAGGGGAGAATGTAATCTAATGTGATATAGATACTGCGAAGAGGACAAAGCAAGCACCTGATTACTGTGCATATAACCAATACTGAAAGTAATAGCTCAATTAAAGCAGTCACACTGTTCCTTGTAACCTATAATATCCCTAATAACACAGCTTTACATGTTTTGTCTGATAATGAGGATTGTCTGATCGCCTACAGGGAACATTTCCACACCTCAAAATAAGAGAAAGACTTCAATGGTGTTTATTGGCTTTCATGTTGTTGAATTTATTTTCATTTCCCACCGCCACTAGTCATGAAACGTTGATGCGGCTTGCATCTAATTTGCTCTGTGACCTCTCTGGTGAATGTGCCAAATCAACATATTAAAAACAAATCTAATGTGTAGGATTGGAAGATTTATAACTACTTAGCAATATGAATTGTGCTACTTGTTTGTGTGCTGGTTCTAACTGAATTATTAGCAAATTTCTTAAAGGTGCTACATGTGCGATGGGAGCATTTCTATCGTCTCTGCACAGCTCTCAACATGGCGACGGCTGAGCTGGCGGCTCGCAGCTAACGCATACTTGCCAACCTTGAGACCTCAAAACTAGTGAGGATCTCAAAACCAAAGCAGGGTGTCTGGGGTTCCTCCCTTTGTTTCCTGCATTCTGGTGACTTTTAAATAATAAAAATAGCAAAACTATAAGTACTCTGCAACAGCATTTTTATCTTAAATACTTTTAATCTTTATTTTGAATTCTTATGAAAGAACAGCTACAAAATAATTCGCCCCTCTGGCGTGAACTTCTGTGAATCTCTGGCATAAACCAATATTTGTCAGTTTTCATTCATTCCTTCCTTCATAAATCTCTCCATTTCTCTCTCACCAAACGCGACAACAGCACCACTGTGCTCTGAAACCTATTATTTCCAATGGCTTGTGCCGCTCCACGACGGCTTTTCACTGCGTCGGGCAAAGCCCAACTTTTGGCGCTGTGTGCTGTGATGTGCGCTGAACTCAGCCGCGGGAGCAGCTCAAATCGCGTTGTGTCGGGAGGTCGTGAGCGGCTTTTTTCGGCCAGGAAATTACATTTGGTGTAGCTCTATTGTGGATTGTGGTGGAAACAGTGGGCCAGAAATAGGTTGTGATGACGTAATGGAAAAAAGGTTTGAAACTGGAGAATTGTGATGTCGGAGGAAACCGGGAGATGGCAATGAAAAACAGGAGTCCCCCGGGAAAATCGTGAGGGTTGGCAAGTTTGAGCTAACGGTGTTAACAGCGCTAACAGTGTTAACCTGAGTGTGAAACGGATGGTGGGTGCTACGCTTGCGCGACGGCCCAGGTATGTCAACAAAGCTCGGAAAAGCTCTGATTACAACACACACAGAGGGAGAGTGATTTCATCCTCTGCTCAGGTGGACATTACTCCTCTTTATTACGGCTTTGTTGAATACTTGATTCTGATTGGTCAATCACGGCGTTCTACGGTCTGCTATTTCTTTATATCAGACCGTTGCTATGTATAACAGACCGTTGCTATGGGTGCAGTTCTGATGTCGGACTCTGGCGGACCGTTTTTGTGTCAAATTATTGATTTCTTAACTAAGTAGTCGTGTAATAAGCGGGATAATGTACAGCTAGCGGGTCATTGTTGTGAAATAATCCCCTTCAGAGCGATGAGACACCCCTCCACTTCGCGGAATCTCCCTGTCTGGGTTTCTTTCACAACAATGACCGGCTCGCTGTACATTATCCCTTACATAACATTATATTGCAAATATGCTATATGAAGTCTCTGAATATTGTATAGTGAACCTTTAAAGGATGTGGTCTCTGAGATAGACCTTACTACTGGCCATCTATCGCTCTCTGTCTCTTTCACTCTCTCTGGTGACCCTCTTGAGGCCAGCCTACGGTGGCCATTAAAAGAAGCAGCTTTAAGGCATTTCTCCATCAGTTCAGCACTCAGCAGGTAAAACACTGGGCCAAAAGTTCAATCAATTTGAGAGTCACCAATGACCTCACAGGGAGCGATGTGAGTGGGAGACAGATGAAGAAATAAAGGTGTAATATATAGTAGAAACGGGCTTTATGCTTGTCTAACTCCTACACAGTTTACCTGGATCTAGTTGAAGATATTGTAAAGGTGCTGTCAGGTTAGTGGATTCAACTGAGACTAAATCATTTGGAAACGTTACCATCCCATTAACAACACTTTTTTCTATATTCTACTATGTATCTTCTCATTAGTTTTGGGGGATTCTGTCTGGACGAGCGCTCATCTATACTGCGACTTATCTTCAGCCAGCAGAAACATGCAGTAAAATATAATAAATCTGCAAAACCCAGATACGGACACTAACTCTGTTCCATAAAAATGGTTTATTAAATGTTTACCGAGTGAGTCACATGCAAGTAGCTCAATTTGTCCGTGGCTCAATGAAAAATTCCTTCTTTTTACCCCTGATAATATTGCTCATAAATATCAAAATAAATTAAAAAATACTATATCAGATATGGTTTTTCAGTCCAGACTTCTTCAAACATTCAACACATGGTGAGCTCAGCATGGAGGCCCTGAGATGTGGACAGTTTTGATTTAGTTGAACTAATTTTTAATCAGTTGCTAAGTGAAATATCTGGACAAAAACTATATTGGATGGAGTGCCATAAAATACCATAAAATATTAAAGGGTAATTTTGGTATTTTTCAAACTGGACCCTATTTTACCATGTTTTGTGACAAATGGGGACAACTATTTCTGAAATTGGTCCAGTATTGAGGGAGAACGCTGCAACCAGCAGCCGCTAAATGAGCTGCGAGGGCAAGTGAACAGCGTCAATATAACGTTACGTTCGGTGTTGCCAGATCTTGCGAAAGAAACAAGCAACCAGATCTATAGAAACAAGCCCAAAACAAGCAACTCTCCACACAAAAAAAGCACAAAACAAGCGACCTTACCTACCACATGTGAGAGAGAGAGGCGACCACTTGATCACTTCATATATATGTATGAATTTCTTTTGGATTGCATGCATTTTATTTAATTTTGCATTGCATTGCATTTTTAAATCAATTTTTAGCTTGTAACTTTACATTTTTCTTGTCTACTAAACTTAGTTGTAAACCTAAACAAGTTGTTATTGTGTCCAAGTCCCGCTCAACGAGAAGTCTCGTTGTGAAAACTGAATATCCGTATACTCTGGCTCAAATAAATACAGGCAACCGTCGAATTCAAAGACCTCATCCACATTGTGGAAATCATCTTAATATTCAGCCATGACATTGAAAATCTTTTAGATAACACTAAGCTACACTTCCTGTACGCCAACACAACAAACTCTGCCCAGCTGGCACTCACGTTTCCACCATGGATGCATTCCACTATTCCACTGTTGTCTTCCAGCAACATGTCACCTTGCCAGATTTCAGACTTCTCCTTGAGCGAGACTCTTTCCATAATGTACATAACACTTATGATAACAATTAGAGCCTGTCATGGCAAAAACAAGCACTTTTAGAGGACGTAAATAACGGTGCCAGCTTGCCCCAATAACAACATATTGCAGCCTGTGAGCAGCTGCCGTCTACAGCGCTCTCCCTCAATACTGGACCAATTTCAGAAATTGTTGTCCCTATTAGTCAGTTAGACACAAAAACATGAAAAAATAGGTTGAAAAAACACCAGTTACCGTTTAACGCTGCACATTAAATTCAGCTGAGCCAAAGTGGAGCTGAGACTGATGAAAGTTGAGCCAAACTTCACATTGTAGAGCATTGAAGATCACTGTACAGCAGACAGCCTCTTTAATTTGTGGAACATGGTCTTTCCTCTAGTGACACCCTGTAGACAAAATATTTTTTTGCCCCACTAGTGGTAAAGATCAAAATCCAATTTTTCATCCTCCCAACGCTTTAGTTTCCATGGTGCGTAATGAGCATTGCAGCCTCGTGGGATCACTAACAAGGCGAGAGACTATTGGTTTTGTTGTTTTTATTCCACTACTTTTGCTTTGATTGCTACATTTCATGGCCTGCTTACTTTTGTTTTCCCACATCTGCATGTGTGTGTGTGTCAAACATGGGTAAAGGTATTGAAGTGATAACTTTTGGCACAATTAGGGATCTGCTATTTGAAGCTGTAGTTAACTTTTCCTCATCATTTCTCCCGCATATCTTTCAGTGTCTTTTTCGAGTCGGTTTTAGATGTGCAAATAAACCAAACCAAGCATGTTCCTACACTTAGATTTAGTAGCGTAGAGTCGCTGCTTCAGAGTTCAAACACTACACTGTGTGATTAGCATTGGATGTGAATGATACTTTTTTTCATGTGCATGGACAAATGAAAAACATTGAAATATGATGATGGGGATTATTTGTAACTAAATTGTTGCCTTATGGCAACACTGCATGAATACTGACTATGTCACCAAATTCAATTTTAATATAATATTGCTTTCGCTCATAAATATTGCACTTGATATATTTCTGAGCATAGAATGAGTTTAAGAATTTATCATTTATTAGAAAAGAGTTATTCTCTATAATACGCTGCCTTACCATAGAACTCTCTTTCTGATCTGACTTGAAATAAATAACACTATGAGGAAACTTGAACTCAAATTACTATAATATTCATATTATATGTAAACACACTGAAATTACAAGCAACAGAATAACTTTAATTTCTCCAAAGCTTTGAAAATGGTATCACCAACTCTGCATTTAAGAGGAAATAGTTCCAAACATGCTGCTACCATATGGAAACAATTATAATTTAAAGAACAAGTAATAATAAGAACATTAGCATGTTTTCATGAAAAATGCATTTATAATAGGAGTCTCCAACGAGTAGCTTGCAAGCTACCAGTAAAACGCTATCCGTTTCGGAGTGGCTCACTAAAGGTTCAAAGAATATGTACATACATTTGAAAACTAGGGCTGTCAAAGTTAACGTGACAATAACGTGTTAAGCCAAATTTGTTTTAACGCCACTAATTTCTTTAACACATTAACGCTACTTGTCATTTCAGAGGTTGTAGCGGGCTCAGTTTTATAACTAGTATAACTAAGATACTGGTATCATATGAAACTAGAAGACCTAAGGACTCCATCAGTACCAACCATGTCATGCTAGCGTTTTACAAAGGAGGTTAAATAACGCTCCAAACTTACACTAAATTATGGCGAGGAAAAACTGTCATGGCCATTTTCAAAGGGGTCCCTTGACCTCTGACCTCAAGATATGTGAATGTAAATGGGTTCTATGGGTACCCACGAGTCTCCCCTTTACAGACATGCCCACTTTATGATAATCACATGCAGTTTGGGGCAAGTCATAGTCAAGTCAACACACTGACACACTGACAGCTGCTGTTGCCTGTTGGGCTGCAGTTTGCCATGTTATGATTTGAGCATATTGTTTTATGCTAAATGCAGTACCTGTGAGGGTTTCTGGACAATATTTTTCATTGTTTTGTGTTGTTAATTGATTTCCATTAATAAATATATACATTCATTTGCATAAAGAAAGCATATTTTCCCACTCCCATGTTGATAAGAGTATTAAATACTTGACAAATCTCCCTTTAAGGTACATTCTGAACAGATACAAAATTTGATTAATTTGCAGTTAACTATTTTAATCGACTGACAGCCCTATTGAGAAAACACAAAGTCTCTTTTTAAACCTGTTTAAAAAGGCAAAAAATTTACTATTTTCATGAGGTGTAACGTCGAGCGTCACTTCACCAAAGTCCACGGCAACTTTTCATGGGACTTTCCGACTGGTAGCAGTTTACGAACAGATAAGGTGAAGGAGCTGAAAACAACGCTTAAAGGACGACAGTCTCCATTTACCAAACTAACAAAGAAGGCCAACGTAACAACAGAGGCTTCCTTAACTGGTAGACATCCTAACAAAACACAAAAGCCCTTCGTCTATGGCAGGACTGTAATAGAGGCCAGGACTGCCTTGGCTGAAACGCTATTAAAAGAACCAAGGACCATAAATGTAAGACAGAAATGACGTCTTTTATTGGCCATGTACATCTCGGTGCTATAAGCAGCTCTCGGACACTTTCATTTTGTCAAATTAGCTCTCAGAGGAAAAAAGGTTGGAGACCCCTGATTTATAATGTTTCAAATGTACGTCTGATCAGTATGTTTGATGATGGTTCTTGCGAATGTGGGGATACAGCTGAGGAAATAAATGTGAATTTGTACCAACATTAATCTCATAAACCCGGGAAGAAATATGGTTTTGTTACCTACTAATGTCAGAGAGGCACAGAGAGGCAGGGGGAAGCCCACTCACTTTAGATTATATGTAAGAAATGAGGATGGACGCCGCTGGATGTCCAACTCTGCAGGTAAAACTTACAATGAAAGACAATCCATCAGATTGTCAGGGAAATTCCTCAGTGAGTGAGTGAAAGTGTTCCTTGTTCCTTAACAAGCTGACTGCAGCGCCGGCCGTGTCACTGAGCCGTTGTTCTGTTCAGGCCTTTTGTGACCTGAGAGTTAAGACAGAGCGACTAAAAGGCACAATGAGCAGAAAATGCCAGACAATGTGAAGACTTCTGTGTTGTCAGGGGACAATCGCTGGATTTAGATCTAAAGTTTCTAAAAAGGAAGGGGAAATCTGGCATTTATACAGCCAGCAACAAGGCTTCCTTCATTCTTTGTCTTTACTTTTTCACTGGTTTCAGTCCAATGTTAACTTCTTTGGTTCTTTGGCTTCACCCATTGGGCTTATTTCTGCCTTTAGTGCCAGCTATCTATACAATAAATAAAGGAATAGTTTGACATTTTTAGGAAATAAATGTATTCGCTGTCTTGCAGAGAGTTCGATGAGAAGATTGATACCATTCTCATGTCTCTACGCTAAATATGTAAGTCTGAAAAGTGAAGCCAATGCACTTAAACTGTCATTCTTTCTAACAGCCAGCAGGGGGCGACTCCTCTGGTTGCAAAAAGAAGTCTGATTGTATAGAAGTCTATGAGAAAATGAGCCTACTTCTCTCTTGATGTATTACCTCAGTAAACATTGTAAACATGAGTTTATGGTCTCAATCGCTAGTTTCAAGTGTTCTTCAATACAGCGTGATGCTCATTCTGATGAACACTTAATCAGTCATACACTGTCAATAACACCAAATATCCAATGCTGCCGTTATTGATTATAATTTTACAGTCTTCAATGCACATTTTTGTAATATGTAGATATCGTGTCACTTTATGTAAATATTGTAATATGTACATACCTGTCAATGTAAATATAAATCTGACTCACTGCACATACAGTATATAGACATCTCCACATGTACATAACCATCCAGTCCTTGTATATCGATCCAGTATTTATTTCTTTGCACTATTTGTATTGTCACAACTTCCAAACACTTGACTTAAATCTAGAAATTGTATTTCTACTATTGTATTCTTTTATTCTGTTATTTCTATTCTAAGTAAGTACATTGAGAGAGCTGCATAAAAACCAAGCGTTTGGTTGTACTTAGCTCGACCCTCTCGTGTCAAAGAACCAAGATGGTGATGGCCAAAAACTAAGATGGTGACGGCCAAAAACTAAGATGATGACGGCCAAAAACCAAGATGGTGATGGCCAAAAACCAAGATGGCGACGGCCAAAAACCAAGATGGCGACGGACAAAAACCAAGATGGTGACGGCCAAAAACCAAGATGGTGACGGCCAAAAACCAAGATGGCGACGGACAAAAACCAAGATGGCGACGGACAAAAACCAAGATGATGACGGCCAAAAACCAAGATGGTGACGGCCATCTTGACTTTTATGGAGAGTTATACTCTGTAACTATTTCTTGCATGGAAGTGAATGCTCCAACAAACATGTAAAAGGAGGTTTATGCCAATCTAACTCTATATTATGTCAATAATTGATGAAATGTATGATTAAATCAACATCATTGTCCTTCTTCTGATTCACTCATGAGATATTTTGAGGATGCTCACCAGATCGTCACACGTTTTATATCCCAGACCGGTTGTGTTTGCAGCAGGATCTGCTGGACATATTTTGTGCCTTAAGGTGGGACTAATATCTCACTGGATGTGTGGGGACAATCACAGCACTCTGATCCATTTCCTTTAGGCATGCCCGAAAGGTCGGAACCCGTGGTTAGAAATTCATGAGACTATCAGGCTTGTTGTTGGTCAAGACATCCCATTTACACCTAGCCGCTATGTGTCAGCGACCTGCAGTTGCCTTAGGGCGTCCTTGTGTCTTGAGTGCTCTGGATATCTATATTACATGAAGGATTTTCTGTCCAAAGACTGCAAGTCTGTGGAATGAACCCCAGCTAGTGTAAAGTTCATGCAAAGAGTAAAAAGCTTTGCAAATAAACACGCAACATGAATTATTAATCATTTTATAATGTTATTTATTGTTGCCCAATACCACATGATGCTATAATGTTGTTTTCTTGGAATTTACTTTGTCTGGTTAATGTATCATGTAGATATTCTCATATCATCTCTGGGGTTTGTACTGTTTAAAAATGCAATAAAACTTTGATAACAGAATTAAGCCTCTTTTCAAATAAGAGCGCCCGTTGCCATCTTGTATTGCATTCATTCTACATTTGCAATAAATAATGTACAAGTGTACATTAAAGGCTGCTGTCAATGAACACAGAAATTAGTATTTGTTGTCACAGATATGATATTCCAGCCCGTTCTCATTCCCAGGGCGTCTAAAACCGACTCTTTGTCACGGCCATCGGCGTTCCATACCGACGCACAAGGCACCCTTTAGGGTCTCTATGTGACGCACTGGGCTTTCCATTAACTACAATGTAAACACATCCGCATCAATATTTAACACTCAGAGAAAGTGCTGTGGTGATGTAGTTTAATGAGCAAAAGTGACACACGGGTGGACGGAAGGAGAGGTGGATGGGTCCAACAAACACGAGGCTTTCATCCAGGAGACCGCTGTTTGTGTCCTGTGCGTTAAGTTTCACGTTACGATCAGATGTTCGTTTGTGTACTGTGTTCACAACGTTCAGCGTCATTTTCACTGTACAAACGCGTCATTTTAAGCCCAACCATGTTGTTTTTTCCTAAACCTAACTATAGTGGTTTTGTTGCCTGAACCTAATCAAGTATTTTTGTTGAATTCACAACATTAAGCACGTGTTTACTGTGACCAAAAAGTGACGCCGAGGGGTCTGACAAAGCGTCAGTATGTGACGAGTTAGGATGAGAACGCGTTGGATATTCAGAGCAGAGGGATTGCCTCCTAACGGCTCTCAACATGGCGACGGCTGAGCTGGGTCGTGTCTAGAAGGTAACCCCACAGGTTTTAGAAACTCTCGCGAGATGGTTAAGGTTAGGCATTGACCTTTAATAAGTAAAGTTAGGATAGGTCGTCGGGCAGCGAGTCTCACGTCAGTTTTTGCCAGATTTAATCAGATTGCGGGTTACCTTCTAGACAGGACTGTTAAAGGTGCTAACAGCTCTAATAGTGCTGACAGAGCTAACAGTGTTTACCTGAGGGGGAACCGGAGAGTGGGTGCTGCGCTTCCATGACGACGCCGTTGGTCGGGACGGCGTTATCAGCTGTAATTGCCGCTGATAGCCAGTGGGGCACACACACTGGGACTCTCATGCACGCGCGGCCGGCCCGGCTACGTCAACAAAGCACAGAGAAGCTATGATTAAAACAACACACAGAGGGAGAGTGACTTCATTCTCTGCTCAGGTAGACATCACTCCTTAATCTTTACATAACAAATAGTTGTTTGCTGCTATATTAATTCTCTGAATTTCTAAGGTAGCATTTTTATGTAATCACCTTAAGTTATACAAAGTGCTGTTTTTGACACTTAAATCTGGTATCTACCTTGTTGCATGTCACTAGTACATCCCAGTTTCAGTGCTGACAGATTATAAACACACCTTGGTGTCATTACATTCTGTCAATATGCAGAATGCTTTTGCTTTTGCACATTGTAAATTATGTTCATGCATAATCGCCTCTTTATTATTCAATTCCAAATCCATACCAGTTAGTAACTAAAATGAACATCATGATGAAATATGAATTTTAATTAACCAGTTGTGTGAATGGTGCACTAATGGATGAAACACAAGCAGACCTGCATCATGCTGCCGTGTCCCGGCTCCGTCTCCACCCTCGCTACTTTGTCTGCAGGTCTCCCGGGATCCCAGGGAACTCATCTATCTGTAAGAAGCGAGAACAAGGTTTTTGATTTTATTTTTGGCGTGTATAAATTATTCACAGTGCATCCCCCTACATTTATCTCCGTTGGAGCCTGGCTGTTCAGTCGGTGTCGAACTCTCTCCATCTAACTCTTACTCCATCTGTCTTTCTCTCGCTCACTCGCTCCGTCTCACAACCCCCCACCCCACCCCACTCCTTCTTTCAAACACACACACACAGTAGATAAGATCTGTCTTTACCTCATCTCAGAGGGGCCTTGGCAAGCACTCTCAGGAATATTGATCATGACACCCTTGTGTGGCAGGCCTTCTCTGCAGCTGCGGCACACGGCAGATAGAGCTCTTTAGGGACGGATAGACCGGGATTTCAGCTCCATGTTATGAGCTCACGAGCGAGCTCGGTGGCCCACAAGGCAAGGCGGGAAAAGCCTTTACATGGAGGTACCAACATACTGCGGGGCTCTCAGGGGCTTGGATTAGTCGTGGAGACTCTGAATAGTGTCACTGCATTATTAATCTAGGAGGAGGCTGAGGCTTACTTTGTGTCTTGTCCTACCCCCACAGGCGAGACAAACCATTCTTGGCTCGCTCAGACCAGCTGGGAAAAACCTGTCAGAGAACGAACACGGCTCTACCTCACTGCACTAACTGCTGCTGAGGTGCTTTTGAGCAACCAATTTGACACCGAATTGCCCAAGTGAAGCTGTTCAGTATCCGACAGTGGAATACTGTGGCTGCACTGGGCAGCTCCCAGGTGTATATATATATATATTTATATATATAGGATACTGTATATAGACTGTGAAGTAGAGCAGAGCTAAAAAAGAACAAGTATGCAAAAGAACAAGCACGCTCAGCAAAAACACTCCCCGGATATAAAGAGGCTCAACTAAGTTCATCCCGTGACAATCTGAAGACACTATTCTGCACATTACTGCTTTGCATCTCATTATTCTATAGTTGAACCTACACACATACGGTATGTAGCCGTCACAGTCTGCAGCGGGGCCACACTATATTTTCATCTGCAAAAGCCAAAGTGAAGCCAATACACATTGAGAACTCTGGGCTTTATAGTTTATAGTTATAGCTTCTGTCTCAACCTCACATTCTGTTTTAGTCCTGTAATAACCTTGAACATGTTGAATTTTGCACATCTATGCACATTTACTACCACAATTATTTTTTATTAAAGAACAAAACATTGTAACTTGCACACATGCACGCTAATGTATATAGTATGTTACTGCATATAGTGGGTTAGTCTATGTTTATAATTTAGATTTTTTATGATAGTTGTAGTAGTCGGGTATATTTATAGTGTATATACTCTTATTCTTTCTTCTAATATTCTTTATATTTTGTATTGTATGGACATATTTCTCTAGTGTTGACATTTTATGTACTGTTCCTGTGCATTGTCTGGATAACCTGCTGCTGTAACACAATAATTTCCTAATTTGGCATCAATAAATCTATCTATCTATCTATCTATTGTCCTGTTATTGAAGAAGCATGTCACAAGCAGAAAATTGTGCACACTCATGGTAATTCTAACCCCTTAAAGGGATAGTTCGGGTGTTTTGAAGTGGGGTTGTATGAGGTACTTATCCATAGTAGGTGTATTACTTACAGTAGATGACGGTCGGCACGTTTTTAGGATTATCATGCTCTATAAATCAGGCTATGAATGATATATGCACAAACCCCCTCTGTAAAAACCTTCAGAATATAGACAGGAGACAGTACAGGTGAATAGGGTAAAAATGTTCTAGATATCTGCATGACATTTCCCAAAATGATTACTTACATTAGACACAAACAGACCAAATGTAGTAAAATAAACATCTAAATGTGTATTTTGGATTTTTTCTTTCCACTAGTTTGAAAAAAGACATGTTAGGGAAGCAAAATAGCCCCAAATCTCAAAACTCATCAGTGCATGAAACACAATGTTTTTGCCTGTAGTGACTCACCTTAAAGGGAGAAAGTGTCACTTCACTTGAATAACAACAAAACCATTTCCTTACTCACCACTAGCGTCATCCAACCAGCCATGGAGCTCGCTGTCACCTGTTTCCTTAGAGACGGTATATTCAGTAGTAGTTTCCATGAAAACAATGAGGTAAATATGTTTTATCTAGAGTAACAGGAACATATAAGGATAGTTTTGTATTCTAATCCTATAAACTACTTTTACTTTTTTTCTGAGAGATTTTCTCCTGCAAATGTTCCAAACTTGTTAATTGCTCGTTTCAACTTGATGAGTGCCACCTGTTCAGGAGAAGCTGCCCATTTGTGGGTCATTAGCATAATCGACACCCCTTAATCGCTATATAAGGCGACTAAACTGCTCTGCTCCACATGTGGGTTTCAAGTTTCATTCACAAAAATGTCTCCCAGGAGTAAAAAAAAAAAAAAGGAACTTTATACGGTGGTGCTTGAAGTAGAAGTGAAGCACTGTCAGGCGTGATGTTTGGGGACCAAAAGGAAAGAAAAACATTACAAAAGCTGTCAACACTGTGCCATTGCAGAGCTGTACGGTGACAGAAATGAAGAAGGAATGGTTTGACATTAAGCCTTATTGCTAAAGCAAAGTGTTCCGTAACTTAGATGGGAGGTGGTCAAGGGGGACGTGACAGTGCTCAGTTCCTCTGGACTCTGGACAGCGACTTGCATGAAGACCCCGAGGCAGCTACTGGAGTGTGAGATTTCTCCTCGCTAGTAAAGAATCGTTGTAGCTGTCAAAATACTCATGCCAATACAACCTTAAAGCACAAACTCTGCTGTCACACTCCAAGCAAACTGGCAAGCCCCAATGCACATCACACTGACACGGCAAACAGGATGTTAACATTACTTTAAAGGTGCAGTGTGTAGGATTTGGTGGCATCTAGCGGTGAGGTTGCAGATTGCGAAAAACGCAAATGGCAGGATCTAGAGCCAGTGTTTAGTTTGTCTGTTCTGGGCTACTGTAGAAACATGGCGGCCGGAGGAACCGCTCTTTATGTAGATTTCTTCTTATTCTGTCGATAAGAAGACACAACAAGGTCAATATTATTCATCATTAAAATAAATTATTAGTTCTGCGTTATTATAAAAAATATAGATGCATATCTAGAGGGTTCAGTGAGCCCCCTGAACCAATAACAAATATCATCATCATCATTATAGTGTTTATTTTACTCTATTTTATGTAATCGGCATTTTATTGCTGATCATTATTATCTCTTTTATTCTATTTTATTTTATTAAAATGTTATTATTTTAATACAATCTGCTTCTTTTGTGTAGTTTCATAATTTTTATTTATTTATTTTTATTGTTATTTTTATTTCCTTGTATTTATCTTTTATTATCTTAAATACCCATCTCTTATTGCTTTCTTATTCAATGAACTTTTATGCATTTTGTGCATTAGTCTCTAAATCCATTTTTAACACTCTTTAACTCTATATTTTTGTCAATCGTCTGTCCAGCACTTTGAATTGCATTTTACTTGTTTGCAAGGTGCTATATAAATACAGTTTAATTGACTGAACCAAGCAAACTGCTCCTGTGACTGCTCCTATAATTCATTAAAAATTCTAAACACAAAGAAATCGGTGAATACCACAGAGTCTCTTACATCACTCGTAACATGCAACTTAACAATGGATCTGTTCATGTGAGTGGTTAATGCGTGAGGTGTATTGTTTCTGGAAACACACATTGGTATTGAATTTTTCACCGCTGTGAGCATCACAATCAAAATTACATTTACCCCCATTGTGTCAGGGTGGATGCAGACATCGCAGTGAAACCAGGACAAAGAAAACCCAAACTGTCCTTATGGCATAATCTGTGTGAACCGACCCTTTGATGAGTAAAAAGGTGTTTGCAGTTTGTTACTCAAACTCATTACCGATCCTCCGCTGCGTGCCCCCTTTGGCTGGATGACAGTAGAATTATGTCATATTGCATGGTCGCTGACAGCGTCAGAATCAGCCTCTCAGTAACCTGTGATTAGCCAGGGAGCTTGTTTGCTTTGGGGCATTGCATATGTTCTGGATGTTAAGTAAATTGGCAAACATCTGGGATGATATGAATAACCTGAATTTCCCACTAAACTTGGGAAATGAAATAACCCCCTGCTGTGCGGCTGATGAACAGCGTGCTCAGGCATCCTAATAAATACTTGCTCATAATTTCGACTCCGCTCTCACGCTGAGAGAGGGCGACAGGGGCGGCTGGCGAGGTCTCGCCGCTTTGAATGGGGGCCGTGAGAATAAAGACGCCGCGAACGCCATGTGTGAGTGTTGGGTTAATTTACTGCCTGTGCTCTCAATTCAAAATGCAAACTGAATCTGCAGTTAACAAAGTAATGTCGCTTAATGTTTAATTAATTGATAGAACTGTTTTTTTATATATTTCGATTTACGAGGGGAAAATGTGATTTGACCCCGACGGTAATGTGTGTCAAGAGTGAAATTACACCACAGTGGGGATAAAACAGGGAGTTATGTGCTGTATGTCCTTTCAACAGCGTCCACAGAGGGAGCAGAAAGTGTCCATCAATCTTGAGAACACTGTCACCAAGGCCACTGTGAAATATGAGGCAAAGCACTGTCTGCATTACCTTGCACTGCAGCTGGATTCACACGATATCACACGAAAATCAATCTCGTCAGGCATCGAGTAATGCTTGTGTGTCCGGGCCAGTGGGTCTGAGAAGTGAAGCCAATGCTGAAGTGCCTTAAACTGTCATTCTTTCTAACAGCCAGCAGGGGGCGACTCCTCTGGTTGCAAAAAGAAGTCTGATTGTATAGAAGTCTATGAGAAAATGAGCCTACTTCTCACTTGATTTATTACCTCAGTAAACATTGTAAACATGAGTTTATGGTCTCAATCACTAGTTTCAAGTCTTCTTCAATACAGCATGATGTTCATTTAGTAAATTATGGTCCCATTTATAGTCAAATAGACCATAAAGCAGGGGATGCTTTAGGGCGTGGCTACCTTGTGACTGACAGGTCGCTACCACGGCGTTGTCCGGTCTGGGAGTTGTCTGTGTTTTAGTTGTACAACTTTAACTCTTTCACAGTGTGTTTTCAGTTCATGGAAGTTAATTCTAACCTTTTTGGTCGCCTAAAAAATGTCTTATTCAGCGTTTGCTTGTACTTAGCTCCACCCTCTCGTGTCACTTCTGGTTGCAAAGAACCAAGATGGTGACGGCCAAAATGCAGAACTCAAGGCTTCAAAACTGTAGTCCACAAACCAATGGGTGATGTCACGGTGACTACATGCACTTCTTATGTACCGTCTGTGGTCTCGCCAGCCACTGACCGGACCAATCAGCGTCTTGTGAGGAGCGTGATTGACAGATGGTTCATCCAATCACCTGCCAAGTATTTTTTGAAAGTGTCTGCCCTTTTACCAAACAGTTTCTAATTATGGCTTCTCAGATGGTTCTGTGGCGCGTCAGGTTACAACACGTTCTCATCTAGACTTGTCGCATACCACCACTTTGTCACGCCTCTTGGTGTCACGCCCCTTGGTGTCACGGCCCTTTGCCCCTTGGCGTCACGCCCCTTGGCATTACTTTAGGATTAGGCAACAGAACCACTTAGTTGGGTTTAGGAAAGAACTACATGGTTGGGCTTAAAACTACTGAAAGTTGTGAACACGAGACACGAATGAACAGCTGATTGTAACGTGACACACCTTGTGTTTTTTGGACCCATCCACCACTCCTCCCGCCCATCCTCAGTTTGTCTTTTTGCTCTTTAAACTACGTCACCACACTCCCGGCGCACTTTCCCTGAGCTGGGTTTAGATTGTAGTTATAGAACGCCCGCTGCGTTTCATACCGGCGCTAAGGGGTGCCTTGTGTGGCGCTGATGGCCTTGACAAAGCCACGGTATTTGACGCCCTGGGGATGAGAACAGGCTGCAGGTTACTATCCGCAGGGCTAATCATAGACAACTTGAGAGGGATCAGGCGGGTACGTGGGATGAAAGACAGCGATAACATGACATTTTTCCAGGTCATCAAAAAAGAAAAACAAAATTGTTGGAGAGCTCATCCATGTGTTAACATGTTCATTCTGCCCGGCAGACGTGTCCATCCTCACACATGTAAACACACCGACAGTCTGCAGCCAGCAGCCTCCGCTGTAGCCGAAGATGACAGCGGCTGTAGGATCACAGGGAAGCAGGTAAGTGTCGGGTCAAGGGCGAGGCTATCATCACAGGGAGGGAGACTGGAGCTGGAGGCAGTAATCTAACAGCGTGTCTAATCGCAGCTTCAGACTCCATGACTTCACCCATCTGCATGGAGAGCAGAGAAAAAAACTCCACTCTGAATTATAAAACCTTCAGCGGGCCGAGCTTCAAAAGCCACAACTACACGCTCGTGTCTTAGAGGAGAACATTCCTCGGAAAAAACGACTTTAGAGCGATGGAGACGAAAAAGACGAGCTCGGATATCAGGTGTTTAGTTATCTGCCAGAATCAAGGAGCTAAAAGCACTCTCCTTTAATCCCCCCCCCAAAAGAGAAACAAAACTAAATGATGGAGAAAATATCCTCAGTAGAATTACTCTGATGACTAACATGGATGGGAACATTAGGGCTTATTCATAATAAGGCTTATAGGTAATACCTTTCATCCAAGGCTCCTTTAAACACCCGCTTCCTCTAATATTAACTGGATAATTGCAGGGTGATGTCAGATACATGCGCCTGAATTAACATATGATTAAACTGTGCATAATCAAACTGACATTGAAACCTTTTTGTTGGAATTCAGGCCAGTTAAGATTTTTTCGTGGGGGTCTATTAAAAAAAAGGCTGGCAGTGAATTCATCATAGCGGGAGAAATTTATGGATTCAGCTGGTTGGGTGCCAACTGGCAAAAGTGGCTACTTTTCCATTGAAATGCCACAAGCACAGTCCATCATTTCCCCTCCTGTTAATGGAAGACATTTTTTTTTAGAGCACTTCAATTATCATACTCCATGCTGCGCAATTTGAATTTTGCTTTTCTGCATTATCCGCTTGAGACAGAGACAAATGTACAGTCGATGTGAAGAGAGTGGGCCAAAATAAGCAGAGGCAGAGTTGGACGAGCTAGCCCGGCTGCTGCTGCAGCGACTGGAGCCATGCTAGTGGCTTTAGAGATGGCGGGCGGTCGGTCGGTCGGTCGGCCCAATACCGAAATATTACAACAACTACTGGAAGGACTGATGCAATTCGGCGGATGTTACTGACTCTGGGGATCCCTCTAGTGCCCCCATGAGGTTTATAGTTTTGTTTTTTAATGAAATATCTTGACAACTATTGGATGGATTGCCATGAAATTTGATGCAAATATCCCCATGTCCCCATAGGATGAATCCTAGTGACTTTGGTGGTCCTCTGACTTTTCATCAGGCGCCACCAGCAGGTCAAAGTTTTCATATCTGGAAATGCATCCAAAATGCTTCTTAGCCTTTTAGATGAGGGGCAAAATGTCTTCCAAAACCTTGAACCTTGACCTCTACAGTAGATATTTTGGTGATATAATATATAACTACAGCCGTTCTCATTCCCAGGGCGTCAAATACCGGCGCTTTGTCACGGCCGTCGGCGTTTGATACCGCCACACGAGGCATCCTTTAACGTTGGTATGAGACGCACCCAGGCACTCCATTAACTACAATGTAACCCCATCCTGAGGTAGATGCTACTAGCCTTGGATGTCACTTAAGGTTTTGGCATCAAAACCACTTAGTTAGGTTTAGGAAAGAACTATATCGTTGGTCTCAAAACTACTACGTTTGTACCGTGAAAATGAAACTGAACGTTGTGAACACAGGACACGAACGGACAGCTTGAAAGTGAACCTTAACGCACGGGACACGAACAGCGGTCAGCATAGGGCCACTGATCAAGATGCCGTATTTGACGAGTTGGGAGTGTGGGGGGTCAGACCAACTTGAACGAGGCCTTTCAACTCTCCTGATTTCCTCCTCACAGAGATGAAAACCCATCCTTCACCCCAGCTCTGCCAATGACGTCATGCACTCAACACTCGGGGGCCATCATCTGCCATCAGGATGAACGTATTAACCTCCGCTATACCGCTAATTGCATAGGCGCTTTTAACTTGTGCTTGGTCATCAGGTTCTGAGGGGACAAAGGGAGCGAGAGGAAGACGGAGGACTGAGAGGTGGAAGACGGGAAAGAGGTGGACGTAGAGAGAAGAAAGCCAGATGAACGGGAGCGTATGTCCAGACGTGAGAGAACTTTTTGTCCTTTAGCTGCCGCTGAGGCGATTCCGCTGTCACACAATGACACCATAATTACAGAGCAGGGACCAGAGGAAGACAGCCACTGCCCACTTAGCCTCCACAGTGGGAAAATCAGCAATTACTCCTGCTCCACGTCTGTCGTTACATCCTCTGGATCTTCAGCGTGTTTTCTTTAAGATAACGGGCACATTTATTTTCCCTCATGCCCTAAAGACAGCCAATATTTCCTCACATATGCACATCCAAGAAGGATGAAGGAGTCCCTTTTTCCTGCTGGAGGCTGCCAAATATGTTAGAGCATTAAGATTTAATCAGAGTCTGCAGACAGGCCAAAGACTTCTGTAGGAGTGATATTTCTGTCATTGTTGTTGCTCTGCTCAGAGGTAGAAAGCCCTCAACGACATATAATGTTTTTTTTCTCAGTTGAGGAATGATAACATCTCTTTTTATTGGTGCACCTACTGTGATTAGTGTTTGGCACTGTGCATGAATGGTTGATGTACGGCAGCCCTGGGCGATTATTATCCCCACCACATTCATCACACCAAGAGCATTGATTTGCAATTAGTCCAAGGGTGGTGTTACATACTCAGGTCTCTCTTCTTACAACCAGGTACAGTATCTTTTGTGTGCCGCGGCTCAGCTATTGTTGTCGAGTCCCACTGTGTCGCCCCGGGCTCTAAGTCAGCGCGGATAAAGTATTCAGCAAGTGTGATGTTGTCGACTTCCAGCGTGATCCTCTGAATCGCTGTGTGTATAAGTATGCAGGCGGAGTGGCGGCGTGTGTCTCCTCAGTCTCCCGCTCCTTCCCCCCCTTCGTGATGTACGCAGGCGGTTTTTATCAAACCCTGACTGGGAAGACAGATGGCTTTGAATAGGGGAGCCTAATGTAAAAGTGTGTGGAGTATGGCGGAGGGGGAGATAAGAGGCAGCCGGCCATTTCTCTCTGGCTGTGTTGGGGTACAGGGCCTTAAATCACCTGTTATCTCCTGCAGCCTCAGCCAGACGCTAATGGTCATCACAGCGGGCTGAACCCGGCAGGCAGCAGCAGCGGGTGGGAGGGGGTGGGGAGGCGGGGCGGGGCTGCATCTGGAGCTGTGGACTCTCCTCTCAGCAGCGGCGGCTGCAGCAGCAGCTTCACACAGAGGGATGGTGGGTAATGCAGCAGCAACATTAGTCTTTGTGCTGTACAGTGGAGCCGACGTCCCATCGACACAGAGCCCATTAGGTTACTGTACAGGGTGACATCACTATCCAGGCAGACTTATAGTTTCAAAGACGGCACTTTAAAAGGGATGTTCTGGTTTCTTTTGTCTAAGTTTTGGCCATCATTTTGATTGGTTATGATCAGACTAGGGCTGTCAATCGATTCAAATGTTTAATCACGATTAATCACATGATTGCCCATGGTTAATCGTAAGTAATAGCAAATTAATCGGACATTTTTTATCTGTTCAAAATGTACCTTAAAGGGAGATTTGTCAAGTATTTAATACTCTAATCAACATGGGAGTGGGCAAATATGCTGCTTTATGCAAATGTATGTATATATTCTTCGGGCTGTCAAAGTTAACGCAGTATTAATGCAAATTAGTTTTAACTCCACTAATTTCTTTAACACATAAACGCAATCAATCTTTCGGAGGTTACAGCTCAGTTGTAAAGCTCGAGTGAAGATACTGGTATCATATGAAACTAGAAAAACCTAAGGAATCCATTTGTACCAACCATGTCATACTAGCTTGTGGTGAAAGACGTTAAATAACGCTCCAAACTTACGCTAAATTTTGGCGAAGAAAAACTGTCATGGCCATTTTCAAATAGGTCCCTTGACCTCTGACCTCAAGATATGAGATACAAGATGGTGGAGCTAAGTACAACCGAACGCCTAATAAGATGTTTTTAAGCAACAACATTTTTTTATAATTAACTTTTGTTAACTGAAAACACACTGTGAAAGGGTTAAAGTTGTAAGACGAAAACATGGACAACTCCCAGACTGGGCAACGCCGTAGTAGCAACCTGTCAATCACAAGGCAGCCCCGCCCTAAAGCATCCCCTGCCTTATGGTCTATCTGACTCTAAATGGGACCATAATTTACTAAATGAACATCATGCTGTATTGAAGAAGACTTGAAACTAGCAATTGAAACCATAAACTCATGTTTACAATGTTTACTGAGGTAATAAATCAAGTGAGAAGTAGGCTCATTTTCTCATAGACTTCTATACAATCAGACTTCTTTTTGCAACCAGAGGAGTCGCCCCCTGCTGGCTGTTAGAAAGAATGCAAGTTTAAGACACTTCAGCATTGGCTTCACTTTTCAGACCCGGAGGTTGTCCACTCACACCAAAATAATACTTTAACAACTGTACAAAACTTTGTTTCAATAAAACACTGTCTAAAATTGGCCAAAAATGTGTTTTTAGTTTGGAACTATGACTATAAATCTGAACAGTTTTTAGTACTTGACAATTTTAGATTCTTGGCGCTGTCTGGACCAAAAGAAAGCAATGAGCCCTTCTGTCTATTAACCCACTGGTCCATGTTGCTGTTTTTACGTCCAGTGGACAGCATGAGAGAGCTCAGCACCATCTCACAGGCGTGGTATCTGAACCAGGCGAAACAGCACTGGTGGCTAATTACAGCGAGTAATTGCTCACACGAAAAGATAAAGTTAGACGGGGGGGTCTCTCATTAGCTGGCTTTTGGGTTTATACACACGTGCACCAATCATGTAAGTTCTAGTTCAGGTGTGACCTCTTTTTGTTTATCCTCCCATCACACAATCCTGTTAGAAAATGAATTGGAGAGAGAGAGTGGATGTGCATAAAGAACGAAACAAAACATAAAATGAATTATTACGTCTGCATTTCACTGTGTTTGATGACCAAATAATAAATGCTGGTGACAGACCGGCCACCTTGCATGCTGATGACCCCTCTGCAGTTAAAATGTGTGTATTGTTGTTGGAGGCGTAACAGGGAGTGATGAGGAAAAGTGCAGCAACAGACAGACTGCACCGAGTTAATCACCACACAAAAATTAATTGCCCTTAATAGAGATGAAGTTATATAATTAGTATTCAGCTTCGTATCGTTTCCCCCGCGGCAGCCCAGTATCATATCTGGTCTGGTACTGGTTCACGGCCGGGGGATTGATAACCTCTTATCTAAACCATTATATTTAATGGTAAAAACCAAATGTGAGTGGTAATTATCCCTCATGGCACTAAAAACTGTGTGCGCACGCAACAGTGGTAAGTACAGTTGGACTGTAAAGCGTGATGGATGTTTGTTACGGACGGTTTGGGGAATGATTTCATTGTTTGCTTTAATTTTCTCTCCAAAATAAGTTTGAACTGGGGGTTTGATTACAGGCAGCTTCTGACTAGCAGTGGGGTCTTACATGAACACATTCAGTCTTTAACGCAAACTGTTTTTTCCCATATTATGTGATGGTTTGAAGCATAGACTTTATATAAAGATGGACGACATGACAGCTCCCCAAAAGTGAAGCCAAAACATCTTGATCGCCCCCTGGTGGCTGGCTGCAGTATAGCTCATAAGTCCCGCCCCTCCATGTTGCGGGGTGGACATGAGACAAACTAAAAAGTCAAAGTACACGTCAAATAATTTTTTTGCAAAGGCACTTTCTGTCATTTTAGGTAGTTCTTATCATGCTGATGTATGTTCAAGTGTTTTTCTGATGAGTTTTAATTAGTTATTTGATGCTATAAAAAGGGGGTGAGACGTCATGAATGACAGCTGCTCTGAGTGAAGTAGTCGCAGCCGGAGACTCGGGAATTATACGAGAGAGGAGATGTAACTTTGACTTTCCATAACTGTCACGAGTCTGTGTAATAGAACATGTGTCAGTTTGATCATAAATGTAGTTAGAGTTTTTATGGTTAGTAAGTAGCCAAACAGCTACCCTGGTGCTAACGTAGCAGCTAGGTGGCTCTGCAAACAAGCCTCGGCTGTGCTCGGCTCGTTATTGGCGGAACCTTGATACAGCGGCTCCAGCCCCCCCGATCACTACTGTACCAGCTCTGGCTCCAAATGACGTCAAATCTAAAGATGTCAGCTCTAAGGTGACCAGGTGTCCCACTTTACGAGGGACTGCACAGCATTTTTATCCCAGTTGTTACTGCTTCCCCACATATTGAGACGATGTCCCACATTTTTAGTTTTCCAGAGTCAAACCGCTGCAGGACAGACGCTTTTTTAGAAATCTGGCTTTAATCCAACGGCTGTGAAGAAAGCAGGGAAGGCTGTAACGTGTCCCACATTGTCCCACACAAACATACTCTTTGTCACACATCTGGTTCGTTGGGATCAAGTCACCCCAGTCAGCTCCCGTATCCGGGATATTTTGGCTTCACTTTTGTACAGTGGGAGGAAGTGGAGACGCGTCGTCCATCTATATATACAATCTGTGGTTTGAAGTGTCACATTCACATTCTTCCGTGCACCAATCAGAGTTCAACAACATTAAATCAGAACCTGATGAGTTGCTGAGCTGTTTGGTGACTGCCATTTGATTTCTGTTTGGTCATAAATATCTAATGTTAAAGAGAAATAGGCTGCTACTAAACCTAAATAACTGAGACACATCCCCGACATCTCAACAATTACTGATTGACAAAACTATGAAAATAAGATCTTACGCTTCATAATAAACCACAATTGTCCTTTAAAACATCACATCACAATACTCCATTCACCGCCATCATTACCATGCATTAATATGCATTATTGTGACATCATAGTCACAGTGCTAATAACACACTTGCTCTTCATCAGGCTGGTGACACAAACCGCTTTGTCTGCTTTACAACAAAGGAAGCTGCAGAGAGTCGAGTGTCTGCGGCGGCTCCATTATCTGTGTGACATCACAGAGCGCCGAGGCCAGCTGTGTTCCTCATGAAACTGTCAACAACTTCCACGCAGACCAAAACCTGCACAATAAACTCAACACAAATTAAACATTCTATCACCTGCTGTTATGCTCGCCGGATGAGAGCAATATGTAGAACTTGTATGGACTGCTGGTACAAGAGTACCTGTGTTACATGAATAGAAACATGTAGGGGAGAACGGGGCTGGTCTTCACACTTTCATTTGAAATGCAACAACCTGACACGTCGTCAGATTCAAGAGAACGTAAACAGGAGAAATCATTTCTATAAGTGCATTTTAAATCCTTATATAATAATACTCAACTCATCCTTAAGTCAGTCACTCATTATCAGTCACATGTGTCAAACCAACGCCGAAGACAATGTGACAAGAATCCCCCAACTGGGATATTTTGCCAGCAGCTAAGCTCCACATAGCTTGTTTTATTATAAACCCGTTGTGTAGAAGCCTCGAAGAGAAACACAGGAGATATTTACATTTTGACATGAAACACACTAAACGTCCTCTCACTTCATTGTCAAGTGTCTTACTCCTGAGTGAGCCTGTAGGTGACCTCTGACCCCAAACCTGAAAATGCCAGTCCCAACATATTTTAGCAGCACCCTCTAGGGAGCGAGATCTAATGAATACCCTTGAAAGTTTATATTATGAAGTATACTTAAGTAAAGGTCAAGTATATATTTCCCAAGTATGTACAGTAACAAGTATACTAATGTAACGTGAGGGTTGGTTGTGTGGTGGTCGATCACTCTTTAGGAGAATAAACATGCAGGATGGAGACGGATAACTTTTTAAACAGCCATTAACTGTTCTTCCCACTTCATCTGTTTCACAACAACAACAACAACAACAACAACAACAACAACAACAACAACAACAACAACAACAACAACAACACTTCCTTGTTCCTAACTCACCTGTCGTAGTACTAACCAATCAGAGGCCAGAAGGACCTGGACTAAAGGTCAATCTCAGGAAGATACTTACAGGCAGATTCCAGATATTATTAGAACTATTTCAAAGATGCTGCCGTAAATATTTGAACATGTAAATATGTCAATAATAATCCTGTAAACATAAATATGTAAATAATTAACTGTGTAAACATTGTAAATATATTTTTAGTAACTTAACTCAAATATATGAATTAACTTCTAAACGTAAGTGTACTACTTATACTTCTTGGGAATAAATTGGCCCACTTTTTAGTTTATAAAAGTTTACTTTTAAGTGTACTTTAAGTGTAAGAAAAGTAAACTTTAAGTACACAACTAGTTTACACCTAAGTTTTATTTCGTACTGCAACTATACTATAAGTATACTGATGCTTGTAGTCCACTTTTTAGTTTATGAAAGTACTCTTTAATGTTTATTCTCAGTAAACCACTAGTTTAATAGTTTTTATACTGTAGGTATACTCTGTATTTGTAGCCCACTTTTTAGCAGAGATGGGGACTCGAGTGTATGGGATCTTCGGTTTTCTTTCCCCTAAAAGGGGGGACTTTTTGCCAAGTACCTGTATTTGCCGGTCTGATGTATTGCGTATTGAGTATACAACTGAAAGATAAAAAATATAAGGTACAATCACAGCAGTCTGGCAGTCCGACAATGGAATATATTCTTGAAAACTGTATGTCCAAATACACTGCAAGGGTCTAACAGTCAAATTAATTCGGGCAGACATCCACCTCCAAACGGAGAGCGGAGTGGTTGAAGCGTTAAACCTGCTGCATGAAGCATATTCTTTATTTCATTCATTAAGAGGTGATGTGGTAGCAAATGGTTCTTTTTTCCAAATAACAATAAAGTCCTCCGGTGCGTCGGCACTCCATTAGAAACACTGATTTACTGGATTAACAGCAGGGATCACAGTACAGTACGTGGTGCCAAACAAAACGCCTTAGTTCCTCTGAGTAATGAAGTACTTCTCGGCGGCTTAAGTTGGCCCCGCTCCGTGCCAAGAACCAGGTTTTAGAATCACTTTTATAGTGAGTCGAGATAATAGGTGGGATTAAAAATATTGGGCTAATAAAACAAGCCAAACGGCGGCCGATTGCCGAGTTGATTTAAGGTTAAGAGGAGACAGATTTACACGGCCTACTATCTTCTTTGCCTCGTGAAAAGCCGACAGTTTCTTGTTGGAGTTCGTCCCCTCAGCTTTGATGTGGGCCAGGTACCGTAGGGCAGACCGCACTTGTTACTGCTGTGCCAACAGAGTGCTGATTGGAGCCGGCCGGGACTACAATAATCATTTCCATTTCCTCTCCCTTTTTCATGAGTCAGTCAGAATTAATTCAGCTGCCCTTTACAAGATTAGAATTCCACAAGGCGACGGCGTTCCCACTTATCTCTATATAATATGAATTCCATCAGACTTACACGGACACATTGAAATCTCGGTCCATGTTCTTGGAGCATTAAAGGACAGCTTCACAGTTGTTTTGTCTTAAAGCAACACTCACACGTGGCCAGATGTGTATTGAGAGGGCTGTTGCTCATACTGGCCGAGAGGTGATTCCAGTGGAAGTCTTCAATCTATGCAAAAGTTTCGAAGTCAGCCGAAGCCAATTTGAGTGTCAGGCTTCAGTTTGCTTTATTCAAATCAAATGTGTATTTTGCAAAGTTCGTCTTTGCAGCTTTATGGATGGCATTGTCAGTCTGTCCGCCACTTTGGTCTAGACTGAAATATCTCAACAACTGTGGCGTGGATTGCCATGACATTTTGTACAGACATTCATGGCGCCCAGAGGATGAATCCTACTGACTTTGGTGATCCTCTAGCGCCACCACGAGGCTGACATTTGTGATTCAGAGTGAAATATCTCATGAACTATTGGATGGATTGTTATGAAATTTGCAACGATATTCAGGGATAACTTCTATTTACCAAATAATTAAATCAAATTCCCATCAGCCTCAGCTGTACTTTGTGTTTAGTGCTAATTAGCAAATGCTAGAATTCTAACTAGGGCTGGGTAAAATTACAATACCAGTGCCCTTAAAGTGACACAGATACCAGTAGAGTACTTCATTCGATACCCATCATGTGAAGGGAAGCTTTGTTTGTGCCCCACTGGCTAGCTAATCGCCGCCCCTCTGCACTGCATTCATATCCTGTATGCGGGATGTGTCTAGAAGGTAACACGCAAATTGCAAAACTCTTGCGAGATGGTTAAGGTTAGGCATCGACCTTGAATAGTTAAGGTTAGGATAGGTCATCTAGCAGCGAGTCTCACGAGAGTTTTTGCAAGAGTTTGCAAGTTTTCTCAATTTGCGGGTTACCTTCTAGACACAACCCTGCATGGGTTGTAGCTGCTGCGATAGTGTGCCAATCACACGTTGCATTAAATCAAAGAACATGGAGAAGTTTTGATACCACTTGGTACTGAGTTATTGTGGTCGATACCTAGCCCTAACTCAAACACGCTAAGATGGAGAACTAAGTGATTATTACCTGGTAAACATCAGCATGTTCGAGGTGTCTCTGTGTTACCATGTTGATGTTAGTACTTAGCTCAAAGCACCACCGTGCCAGAGTACATAGAGCTGCCTACATGGCTGTAGACTCTCAGTCCTGCTAGTGCAAAACCCCCTCGTTGGTTCACACTATCCCTCCACTGCAGCTCAGCAAGGAAATGCTGTTGAATCTTGCAGGAAACAGTATGGCCATGTGAGTATTGCTTTCAGGCAGACTTGAAAAAAAAGTCATCTGTTAACACCTGCGTTTGTAAATGGATGAGGCACTCAGATGAGACAGGTTCCCTTTCAACACACACCTTCATGTGGGAGGCCTGCAAATGGCCTCTCTCTCTCTCTGCTCTCAACGAGCGCCGCAACAATTAGACCACGAATGCAGAGAAAGAAACCCGCCTGCTAAAAAAAACAAACCCAGAATGCTCTCTATCAGGAGCCGAGTCCAATTAACAGAATAATTAACTGAACTAACGTCTCTCTTAAACGACTGTTACAGGCCACTGTGACAGCGACGAGTGCATTTTAATTAAAGTGCCCTCCAGTTAGCGTGTGCGCTTATAAAGCCCACGAGGGACTCTTTCCCAGTGAAGAGAGACGTTCAATGAACTGCTGCACGCTGCATGTGCATCGTGAACGCTTTGTCAACGCGGGGCTAAATTGGTTGCGGATTGTTGTCAGGCAGCGGGGAAAAAGAAAAGAAAAAAAGAACCCAATAAAACTATTATTCTCCCTCGCACACACACACACACCCAAAAGCTCATCTCCGCTACCGGCGCCGCGGCTTTCCTTATGGGCGTCCAATGAAGCATGCAGATCAGCGTCGAAATTAAAGAGGGATCTGTAATGAAACTCCCAGAGCCCCCTCAGTAAGAACGTAACAAGACAGCCCATAAATAAGACACACGCAACGAGATCATAAACGATTCAGGAAGCAGGAAGTAGGACACCAGACGAGAGCAGGAAGTCTACGGCTCCGCGGGGACAAGTGTTTGCTTATTTGGGGCAGAAATGTAATGTCGCTGTCACAAGGAATATTTGAAATGAAGGACGGTGATGTCTCTGTTGAAGGAACTGATCTCGCTCTTCAGCTTGAAATGGAAAATCAAAGACAGAGTTTTTTTGCTCCGTAATGACTCGAAAATGGATTCACACTCTCGCTGAATGATTTATAAAACAAACTACCTACTTTTGAAGGTGGGAGTGGAGCTCTAATCCTGGGACGCGATAAACTGATTTTCAGAGGCAGGGTCCTCCTTTTTTTTTTTTTATGGAGATATCAAAAGATGAACTTCAGGTAATGACTTTCACTCTTCAGAAATAGATGGATACCCTTCAGGAAATGAACTCTTCAAATATATATATATAAAAAAAGCAGCAAGCCTTGATTCCCAGTTTGGAAAGTGTGTAACGTTGAAGCATGTTGAGGCTGATTGAACGAGCAGGTGTCGCCTGGTTAAGAGACGAAGGAGGAGCAGATGGTGAAGAGAATCAGGGGGAAAAAAAATGGTTTCTCAAGTTTATTCGATCTGTGGTTATCAAAGACAATGCCCAAGAACATAAGTTATGAAAAAAAAGCCTTCATGATGAGTTTGATATTATCATTTTTAAACATATTTTTCTCATTTATTTTTAAAACAGCAAAAGTAAAAAAACAAACAAACAGATGGACAGAAGAGATGTCTTTAAAAAAAAAGGACATTATCTCAGTGGAGTGCTTCTTTTTGGTGAGCCTCGGGGACGGCTCCTGTGTCTGTGTGCGTTCACCATGAGTTCACCACATAATCTTACCATTGTTCACGAGAGGTCACCAGCGTGAGTGGCTGGAGTTGTTCCAAGTGCTGAGGGGGGGAGCTGAGGACAGACCCCCACCGCCCACCGCCGTCGTCGCCGCCAGCCTCCCGCCGGCCGGCCACACAAACACGATTCAGTCAGGAGGAAAAGCCGGAGATAAAAACACACACACACTGCTCACCGTTAATCAGGCACCAGGTCGTGACATGGCCCCTTAGACACACACACACACAGGCACGCTTGATCACGCATCCGTCCACACACACACACACACACACACTGTACAGTATACAATGCACAAGCCCCATACGCACCAAATTAAGACCGTTTAAAAACACTCGATAAAAGCACAATATGGTATTTTAAAATTAATTGCACGTGGAGAGACGAGATGGAGGAAGCACAGTGAGTGGAGCAGGAGGAAGAGGATGAGGAGGAGGAGGAGGAGGAGGAGGAGCAGGGGGTGAGCATGGCAAGAAGAGGATACAGTACATTCAGTAAACAAAAAACAGGAGAAAAGGAAAAAGAAAGGCAAGATTAGAATCAAAAAACCCACTGAAAAGAATTAAATAAAAATCACTTTTTTTCCAGTTTGTCATCTTTTTTTTTGTTTTGTGTTTCAGTCATCGATTCGAAGCTCTCTCTGGGGGAGTCTTAGTAGTAGTCCCAGTCTCGGAGGAGAGCGAGCTCGGTCAGTTGTGTAGATTTTAATTGTTTTTCTTGCTTTATTTAAAATCAATCTACATCTCTACAGAGCCGACATCAGAGCGCCGGGCAGGGGGAGTAGTGGTGGTAGGGTGCAAGTCTTCCATGATCCTGACATATGCACAGGCATTTACACACATTCGCACACTCACACGCTTTCTCACATAAACACACACAAGAGTGCATTCTCATCCCCATCACCCCTGGGTACAGGCTTCTTCTTTTCTTCCCAGCTTAGCGCACTAAGTACGCCTCTCTCTCTTCTGTACAAAAGCAGCCTCTCCTTCCCTGGAATCGGAGTCTGCGTGTTCCTCCTCTTATTATTTTTTTTTTAAATTCATTTCTTCTTTTTACTTCTTCTGAGAGTTGAGCAGTTTGTCCGCCTCCGGGTACGTCGGGTACTTCACGGTCTCGATTTTCTCTTTGACCTTGTAGGAAGGGTAGAGGCCGGTGCGGCCCAGTTTGCGGTTGATGCCTTTGGAGTATCCGTCCCAGTGGTTGCCGGCCACGCCGATCACGTCTCCGGGCTCCAGGGGGATGTCCTCGCTGTTGCGCGGCTGGTGGGGGTAGACGGCGATCTGGTTGTGGGCGTTTTGACCTCCAAAGTAGTAGATGTCGTCCAGGGAGTAGAAGAAGGAGGAAGCGTCTGGATGCAGCGTCTGCATAATCTCGTAGGCCACACGGCAAACCTGAGAAACACAACCATCACATCTATATAAATGTACATTTATATAAAGCTGGAGAGGCGAGAGAAGACGCTGGTAGAGGGACAAAAGGACTTCTCACTGTAAGAGATATACTTTTGAGCCCCGGTAAAAGAGGGATAGAAAGTGCTAAGCGTCTCATTCCGGTCCGATCCTTTCGTGTGGTCTATTAAAACGCAGAGTGTGAACAGGAAATATGAGGCTCACACTTTATTTTTAGGGCTGGCAGGAAGCCCGTCGACGCCGCGTTTTAAACTCTCTATAAAACGGCACTTTAGCGGCTGAGATGATCAGAAATAATGGATGACAAATGCCATTGTAATGTCAAAGCCGTAATAAATGGGCTGTGAATCATGTGAGTGAAAATGAGGACAATGAGGTTGTTGACAATCACATGATTGTGATTAGCACAAAGGTTCCTGTTTGCCTTGTGACAAAACTGGAAACATCAAGTGGTGATTGTCTTTTTCTAACAGTCCCGTTTTAACACAAAACCTTCATCAGTTTTTCTAAAGCGCTGCTCATAATTAATAATATTATCAAGGCCTTTTTGTTTTTAAGTGTGCTATTAATTAAAGGTTATCTTTGTTACTTGGTTATCCTTTTTCATGAACTATAATTTACTTTTTTTACTTATTAGTACTGTTAAAGGACCAGTGTGTAACATTTCAGGGGCTCTATTGGCAGAAATGGAATATGATGAAATATAGATAATATATGGACAACAACAAAAAATGCTTTTTTTTCTATCTATATCCAAAAATTCTTAATCGTATTCCACTTCCGTTCTTCCCTGTCTACTAGCAGGCGCACATCAAAAGTCCAACCAGCTCTCCATATTAGTTTGGACTGCGTTAATCCCAACATGAAATCCCTCCCAAACTTTAGTATCAAAAACACAAAAACCAAGAATGAAGAACTTCATGCACACTGTCCCGACATGTGGACTACTGACCTGTGAGGAGAAGGTGCAGACCAGGAAGTCGGTCTGAGACAGGAAGTGGATGTCCAGGATGACTCCTCTCAGCGAGTTCTCGGTGTAGCGGTTGTGAAGGCCCGCCGACCACGAGATGGAGTTATCACTGATGAACTCGTATTCTGGATACCTGGAGGGGACAAAGACTCAGGAGTCAGATGAAGTTACAAGACAAGAGAAAGTTAAATTGATATGGAACACATTCACCCGTCGGACAGACTCACATCAACACACACACACACACACACACACACACACACACACACACACACACACACACACTGGCGGACACTGACTTGGTCTTGGCTTCCTGCAGCAGGGACGGATCGTCGGTTGCCAGGTAAACTCGCTTCTTGTCGATGTGGACGCGTCTGGCCAGATGTTGGAACTGCTCCTCCACATGCAGCATGTACTCCTCGATGGGGTGGAAGGCCGCCTCCGTCCCCACTTTATCTGTCCTCCTCACATGGACTCTGCAGACAGACAGACAGGGACACAGACAGGGTTACAGACTAGTATTACAACTGCTGTAACTGAGAAGCTGTTCTTTAGGGAAAACAGCAAGAGACCAAGACAGCTTTCTCGTGCAAGTCATGCTTCACGGATACATGATCACCCAGATGTTTCTACCAGTTGTGTAAGATCGAAACCAGTTTAAAGCGCTGTCAGAGGGACCGACCCATCTTTCAAGATGATTGATTAAAGCAGTGTAGTCGATGGTGTCAAATGCTGAGCTCAGATCTAAAAGGATTGACACTTGATTCAAGTCAGAGGCACGTCTGAGATCATTTACTATTTTAGACTCAGGCCCGTTTCTGTCATGTGGTTGGAGCTAAAACCAGATTGAAACTAGAGTACAGATACTGGCATCATATGAAACTAAAAAATCAAAGGAATCCATTTGTACCAACCATGTCATAGTAGAAGGAGGTTAAATAACGCTCCAAACTTATGACATATTTTGGCGAGGAAAAACTGTCATGGCCATTTTCAAAGGGGTCCCTTGACCTCTGACCTCCAGATATGTGAATGTAAATGGGTTCTATGGGTACCCACGAGTCTCCCCTTTACAGACATGCCCACTTTATGATAATCACATGCAGTTTGGTGTAAGTCATAGTCAAGTCAGCACACTGACACACTGACAGCTGTTATTGCCTGTTATGATTTGAGCATATTTTCTATGCTAAGTGCAGTACCTGTGAGGGTTTCTGGACAATATTTGTCGTTGTTTTGTGTTGTTAACTGATTTACAATAATAAATATATACATACATTTGCATAAAGCAGCATATTTGCCCACTCCCATGTTGATAAGAGTATTAAATACTTGACAAATCTCCCTTTAAGGGACATTTTTGAACAGATTAAAAATGTGTGATTAATTTGCGATTAATCACAATTAACTATTTTAATTGATTGACAGCCCCTTGTCTCTTAGTTTTCCTCCATGTTCTTCTCAGCTTTCACTCAAGGCCGCTTTAATGCACAAATATCTTTGTTCATCCAAGGCCTCGCTTTAACGAGACACTTTTTTTAGTTGTCATCGAAGCTACTTTATTGTGTGTCAGCCAATTCACTGTTGAAGGCATCATCGACCATTTCATCTACAGGATAATTAAAAACATCTTGATCTAAAGAATTCAGCAAATCATAGTTCTATAAGTATTTGATTTAGTTTTCTTTGTCCTTGTTGAGAGGACCTAGTTTTAACTCAACAGTCTGTTTTTGTTGTTGACGTTGTTCATGTGTTGTACAAAAAAACGGCAACTTCAACTTGAATGGCATACCTTAGAAATCTTTCCATTGTTGCTATAAACGCAAACAAAAAAATGATGGGACCAAAGAAAAGAAAACGAAAAGGCGAACGAGAGAGAGAGAGGGGAAGTTTAAGGAATAGAGTGAGACAGGAAAATTGACAGACAGCGAAATACCCAGCACAACTGTATTTTTCAGTGTTCTTGTCAGCGCTTGCAGTAAGCAAGGACAAAGAGAGACTGCTGTCACCGGCTGTGCATGAGAGAGGAAAAGAGCACAGCTCGTAAACAGAACAAAAGACGAGCGAGAACGGAAACATTTCCTCTCCTGACACAAAAGCATCCCTCAAAAGCTGAAACACAATTTTAACCTATTCAATTACAAAACTAGCCGGCCGCATCTGCATGCTGACTCCTGGCCTTCAGGAGCAAAATTCAATTCCAAAATCTAAGAGACGTTTTTCAACCTTCGCTTCACAAATTGAGCGAACATGTACACTTTCCCCCCACGGCTCCACCTGGGAGCTGCCCGGTACGATCCGCTGTCTGCCGAGGAGCAGCACCGCTGGAACATCTGGGGTCAAGAAACCTTTTTTTAAAGACGCCCCGGTGAAGAATATTAGTCTTTTACTTTCACCCGTTTAGGATTTACCCAGTTGCTTTAGGGATTTAAACCAATTCTCTGACCTCCAGGCTGCCTCTGGCTCTTTTATAAGAATGAGGTTTAAAGAAGAAAGAGTCAGAGGGAGAGAGAGAGAGAACAAACAGGCTGTAGCTAATTTCTACCCCTGGCCACTGATCAATCAGTGACTCGGGGATGGTCGCCTTTATTTACAAATAAAACCCAAAGAATGGAGTGTCGGAGCCTTTTATTCGGTGTCTCTCTGATCGGACGGAGGTCTTGACTCCCTCCTTTATCCGGCTCCGTCTCTCCTGCTCCCTCGCGTCTTTCGTGTCTCCTGTTTTTTGTTCCTGTGAACTCTCTTTGTATCTCGCCGTCGGAGCAGCAGAGGCCACACTGAGGCATTGCTCAGCTCTTAGCCATCTCCTCCCTCCCTCCCTCCCTCCCTCGCCTCCCCAGAACTCTCCCACACCGCCGCCGCCACAATAATTCAATTCATTTCTCTGTATTCTATTCATACAGTGCTGGCTGGTAAAGCAGGGCAATCCTCACGGGTGGGCGTAAAAGCATACATTAGAGACATCAAACACGCCCACACGAGACACAGCGAGTGCTGATTCTGACAATAACATATAGACTGAATACATGATTTGTTTGACAATGACCTCTGGATCCCTGTCGGCTGCCTCTAGAGAAGATATTACCATATTACATCCATACTTCTGCTGTAGAATCAATGCTTACAACATGTCAAAAACAATGTCAAAGTTGTTCTTTAGATTTACCTTCACTGTTTCTAATTACAGATGTAAAGGGAAACATTGAGTGTGTTTTAAGGTGTTGGTCCACAACGAGCCTCCAGAACAATGCACAATAACAGATGACAAACTTGTTCTCCACTTGTGATACATTTCATGTAAATCAAATTTAGTGGAAGTAGAGATCTGCGCTAATTTTGTGAAACAATCCAATGTCAAGTTAAAGCTGCACTGATCAATATTTTATATTAACAATGGATCAAATAACTACTTGTACGACCCTAAACTTCACTGTTGAGGTTCACTCTCACTCTCACTCTCTCCACACGCAGCAGACAGCTGCTTTGTTTTGTTCTAAAATCGCAAAGTATGTTCATCAACTCTAAAGGTCAGTGTTGTATTTACAGCTTGTCTCTGCAGTTAATTAATTTTCAGAACAATAGAACTGCAGCAGATGTTAATACTACGATATTCATTTACTGATTTTGATCAAAAAAGTACCTGGACTATTTGTAAAGTAGCTGATCGATTTAAACATTTTTGTTTTATTGTCCCTGTGCACTCATATTTGTTATGAAAATGTCAACTACTGTAGTTTATTGTAAATTAGGCTCTCTTGCAAACGTCCAACAGCTCAGAAAATAAAATTATAAAATTAATAGAAAGTTAGTAAACATAGTGAAAATGCAAATTAGTTTCTGATTATGTAGGCGCGAAAAAAGAGAGAGAAAAAGAAATGCCTGAACTACAGTTGCTGCATATTGTATTCTTTTTATCACATATTTTGTTATTTTTGTAAACAAATATTATTATTATTATTATTGATTCTCTAAGAGTTATTATTATCTTTGAGTGATATTAGGGGTGTCACGATTCGATTTTCGATTATAACATTTAAACATGCCATTGTTGGACTAAGGAGTCTTGATTCGTAAAGATCAACAGATCGTTGGTTTTATACCCCCATTATGCCACTGTCATTTAATTTTTAGAAAGTGTTTCCAAAATTAGACTACAACAGTCTACAATATAAAAGCTGCATCTTTTCAATATCAGTATCTGTGTGACCCGCCTCAGTACATAACCATTACGAAAATAAAAAACATAAATCCTTCTGCAGTGCATTACAGGAGTGCTGTAATCTACTAAAATTCAGTTTTGTTGTCATTTAATGTTGCACTCTTTTCTCTCCTCTCATATATATATACACTGCATATACACACACACACACACACACACACACACACACACACACAATGTATTGTAAGCCTTATTCATACAGAGCAGACCTGAAACAAGATATTATAAAAGATATAAACAGTAAATCCATCTCTAGGTAACCACATTGCCATGGCGATAAGGCTCCTCTGGTATCTGCAGTAGTAGAAGCAGTGACCCTCATCTCTCTCTCTCTCTCTCTCTCTCTCTCTCTCTCTCTCTCTGTCTGACCAGCCTTACTACCATTAGGAAGCATTAAATGGTGGCCGGATGGTGGAGGAGCTGTGCTGATAGCTGCTTTTAGTCGGTGGCTTCCAGCCTTCCTGCAGCTCGCGTCCTAAGGGAGCCTCGGGGAGAGAGTGGGTGGTGGTGCTGGTGGTGGTGGTGACGGTGCTGGTGGGGGTCGGCTGGCGGTTGCTGGGTGCTCTTGGGACAAGCTGCCTTTCTATCTCTCCTGGTACTCTCTCCATCAGCCCATGCATCTCCCATCGCTCCCACCCTCTCGCCTTTCACTGGCACTGACATTATGGCTCTCTTTCAGCCCCACTTTTACATCTCGTATCCCACACCCCCCCCACCACCCTCACTTTTCCATACACACATATCGCCTTCTCCTACAGTGCTGATAGACGCACACAGGCACTTTGTTGCAACATCAGTGCAGAGTGGAGTGGATGTATCAAGAGCTGAGAAGGGACGGGGGAAACTTTGTTCTACCCGGCACATCATTTCAATAAGCCTCTCCCCAGCGAGGGGATATACAAGCGTATGCAGCGGGAAACACAAAGAACCCTGATAGAGATGTGTGTAAAACTAGGAGAGCGAGGGAATTGTGGGTAGGGATGTGCGCCCGGGGAACGTGAGGGAGAGGTGAGTGTGAAATACAGAAAATTTGAAAAATCTCGAAGCGGGATGAACAAATGAAGACGGAGCGACGAACACAAATGAGAGGATGTGAGAGGACGGGGAGACTGAAAAAGTTGGGATGAGTCACAAAAAAAAAGAGGGAAAAAAAATGGGAAAGAGACGACGGCTGCCGGGGTGATGAAAGGTAGAGAGGTAAAAACCAAAGAGAAGAGAAAAGAGGAACAAGAGGGGGTGAGAACTAAGCAGAGCAGGACAGAAAAAAGTGAGGAAGAGCGGCGACGATCGCTCGCAGCGAAACGTAAAGAAGAAGGTGAGAAAAAGAGGAGTTATGAAGGGCGAGGAGCCGGCACTGAGACTATGAACATATGGATGAGAGAGGTATGTTGGGGGGTGACAGAACTAAACCAGGCTGACTTCACAAACTATTAGAATATAACTCTTAGGGTTTGTTTTAAACCGCTTCCTTTAGCAGGCAGGTGGAGTCAGCCTCGTGGGACGGTGCACAAACTTTAGACAATCTCAGCAAAGTATCTCAAAGTCATTTCACATACTTCACCACGACTGACATTGTCCTAATATGGTAAATTCATTTAATCATTCTGCTAGACCAAGTAGGTTAAAACAACTGCAGAGCATTATTGTTTAAGTGCTGCTCAAATACCGGTGGAGAGGCTGGCAGACCGCACATGAATGTTCCTTCGTCTGACAGAAAAATAAACGAGTAAATAAACAGCTAAACACGTCCGACCCATTTCTTAGAAGCTGCTATCAAAAATGGCATACAGTATATATACAGTATATATAGTGAGAGCCACAAAACTAAGTAGTCACAACCAAAGGCAAGACGAAATAAAAGACTGAAATCAGACCTGATAATAATAGCATATTTGGAAACAGTTGGTATCGTCTCATCTTCTACATTTATGCCAAGTTTCATGAAAAGTATAAAATATCTAGGTGCCTCACAGAGAGAGCCGCCGCTAGCATAATTTCATCAGCATCGTCCACACAGGGAACGCCAGGAGCGCGTGGTGGCTGCATTACCTGTTGTTTTTTATTTCGGTGTCCATGTTAACAGGTTAGAGCAGCCACACTGCCCGCGTCTCGGCTGTGTCTCAGCTGCGTCTCTTCTAGAGATTCGAGGTCTCGCCTATTTTTGACACAAGCCGTGCGGTTCACAGCAGCAACAGACAGTGAAAGTGATATATTGACTGTATATTGACATCATACCAGCAACATTACTACAGTTTCAATGTCTAAACATCTGTAGAAAATGTTACGGAGATGAAAAAAAGTAAAGACTTATTTTTCCTTCCTGCTTTAATGTCAAAATAAAAGCCCTCAAGGATTTTTTTCTGTGGACAGAATTCCTTCATTTGTTAACACAAGGCTTTATTCGGAAATATTTGCAGGACAGTGTTGTAGAACATGCAGTGACTTGCACGGCTACATGGATGAATAAAGTACGGGGTTTAAATCAACACTTCCTGCTTTCATGTCAAAATAAAAGCCCTCAAGTGTTTTTTTTCCCTGTGGACAGAATTCCTTCATTTGTTAACACGAGGCTTTTAATCTGAAATATTTGCAGGACAGTATTGTAGAACATGCAGTGACTTGCACGGCTCCATGAATGAATAAAGTACGGGGTTTTAATTGTCGATTATTACTATTATTTACAAATTACCACATGTTTCTTTACCTTTCTCTGTCTAAAATAAATATAAATGACATTTATAATGAAATGAAATGGCCATCATGAAAGGCAAATTCTATGTAGAAAGAAAGGGCTGACAGCAGCAGCAGACACACACGCAGCAAACAACAACGTGTTAATCTGTTTGTCCCTACTATAATCATACGTCTTTAAAAACAGGTCTCAAATATAGTTTCATTTAAAAAAAAAAAAAAAAAATTACTAAATCATTTCCTAAACAGCTGGCCGCTGCAGTTTTTCAGCCGAGATTAATACTGGTGAGTATTTATGGCACCAGCATGGTGTATGTTGGATCAACTCAAAATTAACTACAGAGTTCATGTTCCTTGTAATAAAATAACTTGTTACCCAGAGCAAGTGTTTGGACAACAGTGGAGCTCTGTGGCGCAGAGGAATAAGATATATCAGGTTTTGGCCACACAGACAACACTTGTTAGTGGAAGATAGTCTTTGTTGTTTTTGGTCTTTTCATGGGATTTGTTGACAAAAAGAAAAATATAGAATCCTTTAATCAACAAAGACTATTGAAGATAAAAGAAAAGCTGCCAGGCTATTAATTTTTAATGCGGCTATTAACGGTGTTATATGCTTCTCTTTCCTTGTCTTGTTCAGGTTTTTACTGATTTTAAAATCTGTCAGAGATGCTTTTACTTTTCAGCTATTTAATCGCTTTAGCAACAATATCAGATCAGGAGGTCTTCAGCATTAAATGACTTGGGAGGCTAAAAAACCCTCATGAGGACATTAATACATGAAACAAGGCAGAATCAGACCAAGAACGAACAGAGTGATGAGCACAGAGTGATGAAATCTCTTTGAACAAGTTGATTTGCATGAATATAGTATATAATATAGCTGTGAAACAGGGAAGTAATGAAAAAGCAAAAGCCTTCTAAGGATAAATAAAGTAAGAAAACAAAACACTACCGTCAAACTGAGCTACTTTTAATAGTATTGTATTAACCTCATATTAACCTCACCCAAAGCAGTGTTTGTATTCCACCACAGCCCTCACGGCTACGTCTTTGTTTTTCTTCCTATGCCTTCTGTTCGCTCTGATTGTGAAGCATTTTGTAAACTTTATTGTACAGATATGCTACAGTAACAAAGTCATTATTATTGAAGTGTTTATATACCAGAGAAAGAAGGAGGAAACAAAGCCACACACACGGAGAAGAGGTGGCTGAGTGTCCTTACCCGATGATGGGGTGTTTGAAGCCCAGCTTGGCGGTAGTCTGCTGGATCTCCTTCTCCAGCCACGTCTGCGGTCGCACCAGATACTTGACGAACTGGGACACCCACCAGACGGAGGGGTCGCCGTGCAGGCGGTGCAGGCGAGGGGCCAGGTCCTCGGGGATCGCCAGGGGCAGGTAGGGGGGCCGAGGGTGGAGACTGTCCACTATAGGCAGCTCCACGACCTGGACGTCCTTATCGTGGGCCTCTCCTGGAAGGTACAAAGAGGAGCATGTTGAGTATCAGACACTCGATATTCAATAATTAATCAACATTTTGGACAGCACAGCTCAAATTTACAGCTGTTACTATTAATTATGTTCATCATCATTAATACAAATGTTATTTTTGTCTATTCCAAATTGACTTTTTCATATCTTTTTTATTATAAAAAAGGTTTAGGTGCTATTTATTACACGGCTTTGTTGAATACTTGATTCTGATTGGTCAATCACGCCGTTCTACAGTCTGTTATTTCTTTAAAGCAGACCGTTGCTATGTATAACAGACCGTTGCTATGGACGTAGTTCTGGTATCGGACTCTGGCGGACCGTTTTTGTGTCAAATTATTGATTTCTTAAGTAAGTAGCCGTGTAATAAGTGTCCCTGCCAGGGTTTATTTCACAACAATGACCGGCTCGCTGTACATTATCCCTTACATATATACTGTGAAAGTATCGAAATGCTCAATCCACGGAGAAATACACACAGCCCGTATTCAGAAACTGTGCCTTTAAATGAGTCAGGATTTCTGTCCATTTGTGATGTCACAAATATACAATTTATAGACTATTACACAGTTTTAAACGTAAACATTCAAAATGTGTTCCTGTTTATTTCCTGTTGTGGTGTATGTTAATGACGTCAGTTGACAGGAAGTAAACATGGATCCAAGCTGTTGCCTAGCAACACATTTCTGTTGAAATGTGCTAAAACGGAGCGTTTCAGACAGAGGGTAAATACAGGTATATTCAGACAGGCAGTATGAGGAAAATAAAGTTTTTTTTGAACAGTAAAGCATGTAAACATGTTCTAGTAGAAACATAAAATACAAGTATGAACCTGAAAATGAGCACAATATGGGACTTTAATCCATAAAATATCAGAAACTAGAGACAAATGCTCATCACACATTCCCAGAGCCCAGAGTAATTTCTTCAAAATTGCTTTGTTTTGTTTTGTCCGGCCAACAATCCAAAACGCAAAGATGTTCCATTTGCAACGATACAACACAGAGAAAAGCAGCAAATGCTCATATTTGAAGAGCTGAAACCAGCAAATGTTTTGGCATGTTTGGTTGATAAATAGCTTAAGTGATTAATGGATTATCCAAATTGTTGGCGTATTATTTTCTGCAGATTGACTAAAACGTTTCAGCGCTGCTCAAGTTAAAACGGTTTAGTGGCGTTCCTTATCAAAACCGAGGTTTTATGGATAGAGTGAGGGGAGCGGCATGATGTACAGATTGTAAAGCCCTTTTTTTCGGCTACTGTATGTAAATAAAACTGACTTGCAAGACACAGACTCATTTTCAGTTGTGATGGAAATCAGATTTAACTGTTAGACTAATTTGCACCTTTTATTCTCTTCTTTTTTTAAGTATATGGAGTTTGGAGGCATCAGCAAGTTGTCAGCATAGCTTTCTGTCTGTCAGGGTTCACTGAGCCTTTCACTGTCTTTTTATTTTTACTGAAATAACTACTGTACTTCATGTTACTCTGTCAAAAAGAAAATATTCTGTTGTGATGCAGTAATTTCAGCATTATTATTCTTCAGCCTTATTATATTAATTCCTGTTCAGTTTCCAGCATTAATCCAAATCCCCCAACCACCGGTGAGTCCAGCTTTTGTGATTGACAGCTGCTCTTTGCCTGTCCTTGCCTAAAGGCCAAGGTAAGCTCCTTTCTATCAAGGCTGTGTAGGGCCAGGGGCTGATGCATGGACCTGGATTGGAGGGGTTGGGCTGGTGGTCTGGCATTGGCCTCTGTAGGCTGAGTCCTGCTTGGCAGACGCCCTGAGCAGAGGGTTGAGCCGGGCTGATTACGAAGGTCACCTCTCTGGGCACTACCAGACCTCCATACACACACATACATCACACCTGCATGTGTGAACAAAGGTGGAAAATACACGCTTACAAGCATGCACGGAAATGTACATGAAAACACGCGTGAACATGCGTGTACGAGGGTCTCGCGATCAGAGGGAAAACAAGGTGATCCACCTCTGACAACAAACGGGGATCAAAATAAAGCAACAATAAAAAGAAACGCGCATTCACACACACACACAAACGCACACAGACACTCACAAAGAGCCCCGGCTAATCTCATCGCACCAGAAGGGATATGCCTGGCAGACAAAACCTTCACTCTCTTTCAGTCTTAAAACCCGAGGAGAGTTTTTTTTTTGTCTGTGTGTGTGTCTGTGTGTGTGTGTGTGTGTGTGTGTGTGCGTGCGTGTGTAAACCCCCTGATTTACACAAAAACAAGTTTGAGGCCCGTGTTCTGTCAGAGCGAAGTGGCTTCCCTAACTGCCACAGACGGGCCCCTAATACAGCTGCAAACACATCCACAACACACTTCCAAATAAATGGCATAATGAGTCATTAAAAATGGCCTTTCACAGAAAGGGTACATACAAAAAATAAAAAAAAACACGTGAAAAACAAGTACAGAAAACAGAGGCTTCAATTCATGTGTGCGTATGCCGGAGCGTGAACTGAATATAAATTGGTAGGAGCATTAAATATTGAACAGAAAAAATATTCCCAGGCCCGTCTTTGCTTATATAACAGCGTTGGCATGATTCACATAAGGGGGAATGGGCATATTTTTGAGGCCTGCACTTCCTGGCACGAATGTACAGAGATGCAGTACGTCTGCCTCCCACAGCTACTTAATTAGATCACAAAGCTTTTTTAAATTTCATCTCAACTCCAAAGCATCTGCATGTATTTCCTGTATGACGGTAAAGCATATAGGTTCTGCACTGACGCTGTACTTTTAAACCTATGATGCACACTGAGCCTAATAAATATTGCATAAGATTAACATGAAACTGGAGAGCCATGAGTGACACCATCCAGACACAAAAACCGCTCCATTCATAATACATTTGAGACAGAGTTTATGAACTTAGACAACTCTTGTTCCCAGTCTTTACATGGCAGGGAACATTATGTTTCCCCCGCTGCTCTCAGACTCACTCATAAGGCAGTAATATCTCTACAGAGAAGCTCAAAGGAATACACTCTCTTTGGCAAATTAGCTCTTTGATCAACGAACCATTGTTCCACAAGAAGACTAGTTTCCCCCTTTTTGTGTGTGTTCAGAATTTAGTGTGTTATACCAGGCCTGTGCTACAGTAAGCTCTCTCATGCTGTCCACTGGACGTTAAAGCTGTAGTAAAACAGCAACATGCACCAGTGGTTTAATAGACAGAAGGGCTCATTGCTTTCTTTTGGTACCGACAGCGCCTAGAATCTAAATTTGTCAAGTACTAAAAACTGGTATTGAATGTCTGTTCAGATTTATAGTCATAGTTCCAAACTACAAACACATTTTTTTTTGCCAATTTTAGAGAGTGTTTTATTGAGGCAAAGGTTTTTGTACGGCTGTTAAAGTATTGTTTTGGTGTCAGAACCAATATGTGTGTATTTTTTGGTATCCAGTATCCAGTCCAGAGAGACAAGGCGGGTCAACCTTTATCAAGATTCATACATAATACACAATTATAATCTAATTAAATAGTATTGCTATCGTCGTTAGTCATAGTGCCACCTACAAGAAACAGGAAGTTGTTAGATTTACGAGCCCAATGTGGCATTATACTTGCCCCCGGGCAAGTGAGCAATCCTTATTGTTGAGCCGTGCCTGAGGAACCTGCTCAACAGAATCAGCTTTTACTCAAATCAAAACCACGTCACTAATCTTTCTGACTTAATGAAGTCAACACCCTAGAGTGTGAATAATTCACATCAAAAGCAATAAATAACACAGACAATAAGTTTGTCTTTACAGCCTCTTTTCCCACGAGTGACAACGGGACACACCCAAACTCTGACGCTCACGTCCATTAGATCGCTCACCCAGTAACGTTGTTGTTTTTCGCTCTTAACTTTGTCACCAGTAGCTGCAGTTTTGACTTCATGAATGTAACGGGGTACCACATGACATACTGATATGCTTTTAGTCATGATTATAGGTGATGACGGTACAATTTCTGAAATTACAGGCACCAGAAGCTTATAAAAAAAGTGCAGTGCATTTCTTTTACCTGTAGTCTCTTCACCACAAATGCCTACACCTCAGTCTGGGTGTAGGAATGACACTGACAACAGAGAGGTGACAGTGGAGGAGGTTCAGAGGGTTCCGCACCGTGCGTTAAAAGCTATGAACACCCACATAGGTGTTTTCAGTTGATCTGGTTGATTACATCTCTGCTCACTGTAATGTATTGACATCTTCCTGAGTCTCCTGTCAGCTTTCATTGCACCTGTTTGGGCATTCTTATCATTCTTGTTGGTAGATGGAGATTTGTGACCTCATAGGTTGTTTTCGTATATGCAATTTACAGTTCGTAGTTACAATAGTTTATAAACCAATTTTTAAGTAGATGTGCTTAGAGACAAAAACAATAAGTTCACGAGAGAAAACAACATCAGCATTCAAAATTGAAATAAAATAAAAAATAAATAAATAAACAAAAAAATAATAGAATAAAATAAAATGAAAGAAAATGATAATAAAAATACAAAGAAAAAAAAAGTAATAATAATAATTATAAATTAAATAAAAAAAAGGTAATCGAAAACAAAAAAAAAGTGCAGAGATATAGCAATATCATTTACATATGTACACACATGCGTCCGCCTTCACATGTAAGGTTACCTCCAGGCATTTAAATTATATATCACTCCTAATTAAAACCACAATTTTGCCAACTTAAATGAACAGTGTGTAACATTTCGGAGCAGGAGTCCACCATGTTGCTCCGCCATGTTGAGCCAAACACTGGCTGTAGAGAGAGCCTTTTGTGTTTTTACGTTACTTGAAGGCCGCCGTAGTTCTCCAACACGCTTGTGAAACTGTGGTAACTGGTGGTAATGTTTAAGGTTTGAAAACTTTGGCTACTTTGGTTAAATTTTAAAATTGTTTTGTAGAAAAACATATTTGTAAAAGTAGAGGTATTGAAAAGTGAGAACCAAAATTTGGGTATTGTATATTCAAAATAATATAAAAAAACATGTCAACCAATATCCAGCCGTAAGAGATGGATAGGCCGCTGGGTGAGAGGCTGATAATTCAATGAAATCTATATTTTTTCCTTCCTATAACAACATACTACTGGTTTTATCCTCTCAATTATTCTATTTTCTCTTTTTCTGACACAAAGTAAATCATATCACCGTACTTTGTTATGTTATGATGACTTGTATTTAAATGTGGATTTTCTTGTAATGTTTTGTTTTTTCCCGTTTGAGGAGAAGGAAAACAGCAGGTCCCATAATGACTGTATCACTATCTTTGATTTTTGTCACAGATACACATACCATGCATCTCCTCCCGGTCTATAAATGACTCGCATCCTCGGGGAAACACTTAAAAGAAAAAGGGGGAAACCATGTAAAGATAAATGAGGAATCTGGTGGGGCTGCTGCATAAAATACCAACAATGTCAATTTCCCCCACGTAGACACGAGGTTCGGCGAACAATACAAAGAACGGCTAAGTATAGAAAACCCAAAGCAGGATGCTCATCACATTTCTAAGTGAAGGTGACTACAAAGGATCGGTGGCATTTACCACAAAATACAGCTGAGACCGGATGTCTGACACAATTAGAGAATGACGGTGTCCTGAAGATGCAAAGCTCCCGGTCATAAAGAAACTATGCAAAACCTTTTATCATCTGGAGTCATTTGCATGGAAACACTGGTTAACCAGAGAATAAAAGGCCAATAATATACTGGAACATAGCACTTGCAAATTCAGAGGCCATTGCAAGTTTTCAAGAGATCAGTATTCAGTACATTCAGATGCTGGCATGGGCAAACATCCCACTTAATTAGAGACATTCAATGTATATCTACCTATTAATCCAAGGTTTGAGCGTCCCTTTGTGGCCCAGCGCCCCCGAGGAACGCTCTTACCTGCACTGTTAACAAAACAGCCATGACCACGGGCGTAGCCGAGTACCCAACAGGCTTACATTAGCTATGCCTGGCCTGTTAGCCGGCTTGGTCAACAGAAAAATACAGCCTCTGCAACATTACAAGACTTTATAAGGATAGGATTTGAGAACGCTGCAAAGGCCTGGGGAGTGGCGTTTGTAGTGAGCTAGCTGTTGGCTGCGAGCAGCCCAGATGGCATATATGGATCTATAGGAGGCTGTTTGTCAGACAGACACCAGAGAAAGACATTAGATAGTGGGAAAAGGACACATGAAAGGCAGGCGAATAAGAAAGGGGGGAAGGCGCTGGGAGAGCCAGGAGATAAGAAGGGAGAGCCCAGGAGAGCACGAGTCAAATGAAGCGATAGGAGGGGAAATATAGAGCTGAAAGGATGCAGTGATGAGAACAAGAAAAGCAATGAGAGGGAACGTGATAGAGAGGGAGGCAGAGACTCATAGTAAAACCCTTCAGATCGTCTCTGATGCTTTGGTTTTGTCAGCTAAACACCTATACTATAAGATTATCCATTAATAATATCAAAATCACACCTATATATGCAATCTTATTCTTAAGTGATTCTGCTGCCTGTGCGTTAGTAAGGAGACGCATTTCTCCCAAACAAGCACATCGATCTTCTGTCTCAGCTATTCTGCTACCACGTATACATATGAACTACCTTATGAACTCATTATGGACGGTCCATGACTGGCTCATACATTTTAATAACACACATAAATAACAAGAAAAAAAAAAAGCAGCTCAGTGAGGCTGGACTGAGGCACGGCGGGGCTTTGAGCTAAATGCTAACGTCAGCATGCTAACATGGCCAAAATGAAAATGCTGATGTTTTCAGGTCACGGGGAGACATCGTCTGGGAACTATGAATGTCTGCATCCAAATTCTGCACCAGTAGATGTTGAGATATTTCATAGGATTGGTGAAAACTTGGTGAAATCAGGAACATCATCGCCTCCAAAGCCTCTCAAGGTTCACCTCAACGAATCATTAAAGCTGCGTTTAGACCAACAACAGCCCTCCGGCACACACCACGAGGCTTAGTTGGTGTCGAGGTGTTTCTACAGGTATCGTTGAGAACATGAACCAAGAAGTTCAGTTTGAAGGCTAATTACATTTCAAGACCTTGAATAGATGTTTACACTCCTTTTGGGGGCAGATATGTAATCTTTCTTATGAAATAATAAATACAAAAATGTAATATTTATGGCTGAATACTAGATATATTTGATTGATTTATACACGACACTTGCTTCAAGAGTAGAGGAGTGGACTTGTGTTGTCAATTCAAGTAGACTTTCACTTTAATGTGTTAAAACAAGCCCAGTTTTCACATTCAACACTGGTTTGTTGTTGTCAAAGTGGATTTTTTAAGCTTTTAACGTGTAAATATAAGACCCTTAAGTCAGTCTATGCAACAACCTGGAGCGACAACAGAGAAACACATGCAGTCTTCCTCAGTTAAGACTCCATACATTTGCTATAATCGCTGAAATTCATTTCTGTTGTAATGGATAGTCCATTATGAAAGATATTATCAGTGTACAGGAAATTAAACATGTAAGGAGTTAACAAATAATGGACCCTGTCCCTCCCCCAGTCCAAATCCATTTTCGCCATTAGCTTAATAGTCCTTTGGGGTGGCCACTAACCGTTGCGTCGGCTAACGCATGTAACTAGCTACTGCTCGGTAAAAAAAGGGAAATGTAAATCTGAAAAAAGTAAATTTGGACTGTTGAAAAGGCCTTAATAAAATGTAATTTTTTCATCTCCCCCACGAGATAATGACGACCTCTTGTGGTTGCAGTGACTAACACTTTCTCAAAACACCTTGTATTGTCTGTTAGATAGATAGATGTTCAGATGACAGATGACTGCTGACTCCTCGCTCACTACTCTCAACCAGCCCCCGGCCGGTAGGAGCCACAAGTGAGACATGGTGGTGGAAAACAGTTTGCTCAGTTTTATTGTTTTGGACGGTGTGTTTGGCTATCAGCTAACTGCTAACGGAATTACACAGAGACACAGTTATTCTGTGCCTTTTGACCGGGCATCAACCTCACGTTTACATGCGTATTGTCAAAAAAATAGCCTTGAAGCCTAACGCTTCAATTCGTGGTTACGCCCGTGAGATCCACCGCCCCGTGGGAGCTGAGACATGCGCCTGCACAGAGCCGGTGCAGACGGCTGCATAGATTAAAATGAGAGCGTATCTGTTGTGTGAGACGTGCATGAGTGAAAAACACATCTGATACACATAGTCTAGTCTAAAGAGGCGGTTAGCCAACTGTGGCTTGTGTTCTTTCAATCAAACATTACAGCAGTGGTCGTTGCAGACACACCTGGCGGAGATCTGCACTCTACTGAGTGCACCTTTCTAGTTTAGTCATGTGTTTACAAGTAGTTCGCAATTTGCACGTTATAATTTCTTTTCTAATATGTTACTGTATTAATCAGCAAAATATTATACGAACTGGATACTGGATTTCTAGCTTCCAGGTTATTTCCAGGGTTATGCGCAGTAGAGCTACTCTCATAAAGCCAACCGTGTTCTGGATTTTTTGTTGTAATACCAGTTATAGTTCTACATCTCGCTTTACTGCTAGTTCGTCACACTCACGTACAATACGGTGGAAATTATCATTGGACCAATGCAATGACAATATTTGCTTTATAATATATGTTTTGGCATGAAAAAAAAGTACATTAAATTGATATAAGCGGTCCCGCCCTAAGGGAGGACAAAGCCCCAGCATCCTCCTCTTCCTCTATATACCAGCCTCCTCTGCTGAAATAAAGTCACACAGCATTTCTTGGCAATGAAACCTTTGAACAGCAACCTGCTGCTGCTACGTTTGCTGCCAAAGTGCTTTAACAGGAATTGCACAGTCCTGCTTAGCCAGGGAATTCACAGTTTGTTTTCGCTGTAGCTGCACAAAAGCAGGGGTCTGGCAGACCCTGTCTTTTAGCAGAGATAGACCAAAAAACAGCCGGGGTTATTTGTTTATTAAGCAACCAGTCGTCTGCAGGCAGCACTGAGGTTACTGGCTGTGTGTAGCTCACAGTGATACTGCTATGTGTGTGTGTGTGTGTGTGTACCTACCTGACCAGTGTCCGGTGGTGGCCCCGGCGCGGTCGGTGCAGGTGTTACTGACGGGCAGGAAGACGGTCTCCCAGCCGCCGGGGGCGTAGCGCCAGTTGTGTGACTCCAGGATGAGCGTGCGCTGGGTGCCATAAGCGATCATGAAGCAGTAGACGACGTGGTGGAGCTGGCAGCCGTAACCACAGCCCTTATTGATGTTACACACCAGCTTTCTCGCCTTACTGCAGTCTGGGGGGTTCTGGGAGGAGGAGAGGAAGCAATGTTTCAACAGTTTTTTTATTGCTTGACCTTCTTCTTGTATCTCTCAAAGCCCTGCTCTCTGACTTGTAATAACACATGGCTGATATTGTTTTCTTTGTTCCCTTCGCCTGTCCGTCTCATACTCCACTTCGCTCTAATTTCATTCCTGTTCACTCTTTTTTCTCGGTTGGCCTCTCTCTCTTTCTCTATCTCTCTCTCTTTCTCTCTCTTTACCTGCCAGCTTGTTTTCCTCTTCTTCTCTCTCCGTGTTGAAAATTCCTCTTTTACTATGTATTTTCCATCTCTTTCCTTCTTATTGTTAAAGGATAAACTGGTGATGTTCTGTATTTGTATATTCTATGGTATGAAGTATTATCTGTGTAGTCAAAGGCTGCTACTGTATAGATATTTTCATCCATTGTTGGATTAAAAACACATCAATGAGCCACACCGTTGCACTGGCTGACATGTATTCTTCAATATTATGAACATGGGCATTGTAGTTCATTTTGAGTTTTACCCACGTTCACCTTGCTGCATATTAATATGTGAATAAAGCAAATGCACAACTCACTCCTGTTTGAGTAACATCTGCTAGAAATGATTGAGCCACAGCAAAAAAAAAACATATTTGTGAATAGCTTTTGAAGATTTACAACTTCCGTAGGAAGCGATGGGCTCGGGGCTGAGTGCCAATAACAGTTGTAAATTATTGAGAGATGGACTAACTCGTTGGGTTTGCTCTTTTCCTGGAATATGTTGACAGAAAATCATCCTTTAATATCTCTTCATCCTTAATCTCTTTTTTTTCAGTTGCTACTGCATTCTCTCACTCACTGCCCCTTTGGGAGGGGGGTGATATCAGAGAAAAAACTCAGAGATTTCTGAGATTAAAGCAGCAAATTTACGAGAAAAACAATCAAAAATTGTCAGGATTATTAAATTGTAAATTTACGAGAAAAAAAAAAAATGGCAATGAAAAATAGTTTTTTTTTAGCTTCACTTTGGAAGGTTGAATCCTCTTTCAAATTCAAGGGGCTTGAAAGTTTCATGAACAGTGTTGCCAGAGCATCAAAATACAATTCGTCTAAATATTTTAGACAGCACACAATAACAGCAATATGAACTTTAACACAACATTAAGATTCATATATATTAATATCATACAGTATAATCCTATGCATGTATTTGTGTGTGTTTGAGCTGATGGATGGTTTATATTTAGGAGAGGATGAAGGTCGTGTCTAGATGGTACCTCACAAATTGCTAAACTCTCGTGAGATGTTTAAGGTCAGGCACTGGCCGTTTTATCGCTCTCTTCAAAGCCACCGGACTACATTCACAAAAACAGTCATTTTTACCTCGCAGAACGCGGGAGTATACATACAACCCCAATTTAAAATAATCCAAATTTAGCACAGCTATATGACTCAGCTCGTGCTAGCGTTCACATTATTCATAACCTTATTGATTAGCTTACTTTGGTAACCTACGTCACTGCTTTATGCAACAGCTGAGTGGGCGTTTCCATTTGAAAAACACGGTACAGAACGCAGTTGGACCCGTCCTTTAAGATTAGGCACTGACCTTGAATGGTTGGGGTTATGATAGGTCGTCGGGCAGCGAGTCTTGCAAGATGTTTTGCAAGTTTTTGCAAATTGTGGGTTACCGTCTCGACACGACCAAAGATGAAGGGGTACAGTAGCCATATTGACATGAATCTCCAGTTAACATTAACGTTATGGATCGTATGTAAAAACAGAATAATACACTCAGTAACCATCTGTCCAATTACTCTGTGTGTGTGTGTGTGTGTGTGTGTGTCTAGGTCATTCACTGTCCCCCAGGTTGAGGTATATTGAAACACACTGGGCAGCAGGCTATGCCTCGTCTCCTTCTCCTCGGAGCATTTTTTAATTTTGCGAGGTCATTAAGCTCTTTGAAATGTGAAATTACAAAGTTGACCTTAAAGTAAATGTTCCTTATTTCATTGAAGGTTTGACATTGTAGGAGGAGGAAGTGCATCTCTGTCTTACCTGTCCAACAGAGACCACATGTTCTGTTTTCTCTTGGTTGCTAGGATTTCTTTTGTGTCTTCCTGTTTCTATTTCCATATGAGGTCACGGAGTCTGTACTTGGTTAGGATCTGTCTCTGCTTTCTATCTCTGACGGTAGAGAGAGATATCCTGTCAATTCATAATCTCCTTTTAGGGCCAGATAACATTCCGATCTACTTCCATCTGCTTTGAGTTTCTTCTCTCCAACGTTCCAAATAGGTTTCTCGTTACATTGCGTTATAATTTACTCTGATTGGTGTTTGGAGAGCAGCTTTGTTGTGAGACTGCTCAGTGTGTCTGAGATGGGTTGTTAGCCTCAGAACCAACCTCTCCCCTCTCTCTCCCCTCCTATCTCCTACAACTCTTTCTTTCCTCATCCCCCTTTCTCTCTGATACTCTCCCTCCTTCTCTTTTTCCTCCTCTCTCTCCAACTCCCCGTCTCACTCTCATTCCTCAGCTCATAAATTAGCTTCAATATCATACAAAGTCTGAGGGGAAAGAATACCAGATGACGGGTGCCGGTGGAAAGAAACAAATAAAAAGTGGAAACTAACAGAGTGACACACGCTGCGTTGTCGATGGGTCGCCGGGCGGTTTGTGATTCTCTCGGCAGCCGGTCTGAGCGACTCGGCGACGCTCATGCCAACCGGCTTCCTAAAACAGCAATTACGGGCTGATGGGAGTGTTTTCCTCATTAGGCTCTCTGCAGCTGTGGATGGTTCACGGTAATCAGGCCGCGCGCCACCCACCGGCTAACGCTGCCTATCACGCGCTAGCAGGAGAGGAAGAGGAAGAGAGGGAAAAAGAGGGAAGAGATGAGGGGATTAAAAAAAAAAGATGAAATGAGAAAGAGGACAGAGGCGATAGAGACGAAATAAGAAAAAGCTGAGAGGAGAGGAGTTGAAAAGTGATTACCACCACTGATGTTCAATAACACCATGAACAGAGTACAGCTGACAGAACAAGCCGCGCAGGTATTTCCCCGGAGTTACAGGCTGCCGGTTCTCTACTAGCCCCATAGGTGTAGGCTAAAAGTTACTGTGCTAATAATCTACAGCGGCGTCCTGACAAAAGGACTAAAGCTTTCCTTTCGACAGAGCTTCGGCATCACGTCTGCATGAGATCAATGTGCGGCGTGAGCCGTGAGGCCACCATCGGATCCCCGGTTGATAATGATGAGGCTGGAATGACTCCGACGCGCCGAGAGACTCGGTTCAAGGATAATGACGGCAGATGCGTGCACAAAGGCAGCCTCTGAGTACCGCTCTGTACTGTAGGTTAAGTGCCTGTTTAAACGGTGCGCTTTTTTGAGTGTCAAACATAGACGCAGTTGCAGAGTGATTCAGTTCAGAGGTGATAATGTTTCTGTAGGGAATATGGATAAGAGAAATGGTATGTCAAGCTCAGGTAATTATCCACTGTGATGCCCACATTCAAAAACAGAGAGGAAGATGAAAGGAAGCTGAAGATGAAGTAAAGCTCGGCTACGTTTTTGGTAAAAGTCTGTTTTTTCTCTCTCTGTTGTCAGCAGATTTACTCTATATCCAGCTCATTAAAAGTCTTTGCATTTTCCTTAATGGACGCCTTTAGAGGAGAAGCACCTGTAGAGCACAGGATGAGAGTCATCTTTTTTGCATTAAGAAGCAACGCTGCGTCATTTAGAGCACTAACATCCACAATGACTGAACTGTCAAAGAGCTCCGCCGAGAGAAAACTCAAATATTATCATCAGAAAATCAAAGCAAGGAGACTTTATGTTTTTTTTTTATGATATCAAACCCCACTTTTTTGTACTTTTTACTGGCAATATCTCTCCGCAATAGCCGTCTAACGTTTTGCATTCTTTAACTGCCTCTTTGTTTAGTAGATTTCATTTTTGCTGCGTTTGCCTTTCCCACTACCGGATTCAAATTGTGTTACCTACACACAAGGGGTTTACAGAGAAGGGGAATGCATGATGCACGCACTGGACAAGATGTGGAAAACAAAAGTAAGTGCAATGGGAGCGTTTAACATAATGCAGAGGACAACATTTGATCACGGGTTCACTATTGCTGTGTCAAAATATTTTACTGGCTCTGCTGTGAACAGATCCACCAGTTTCTCTCCTTCTGTTGCACTTTTGACGGACTATCAGCTTCGAATGGTACTCTGGGTCCATAAACTGTATATAAGAAGTGGACGTAGTCCCTGTGACTTCACCCATTGTTTTTTGGACTGCTGTTTTAAAGCCTCGAACCGAACACTAAATGAGACATTTTTAGGTGACCAAAAATGTTGTAGTTAACTTTCATGAACTGAAAACAGACTGTGGGTTAAAGCTGGAAGACGACAACGCCGTGGTAGCAACCTGTCAATCACAAGGTAGCCACGCCCTAAAGCATCCCCTGCTTTATGGTCTATTTGACTCTAAATGGGACCATAATGTACTAAATGAACATCATGCTGTATTGAAGAAGACTTGAAACTAGCGATTGAGACCATAAACTCATGTTTACAATGTTTACTGAGGGAATAAATCAAGTGAGAAGTAGGCTCATTTTCTCATAGACTTCTATACAATCAGACTTCTTTTTGCAACCAGAGGAGTCGCCCCCTGCTGGCTGTTAGAAAGAATGCAAGTTTAAGGCACTTCAGCATTGGCTTCACTTTTCAGACCCGGAGGTTGTCCACTGTCTGGCACATATTATTAACACTAGTTTACCATCATCATCATCAGTAACCACGGGTGTCGTCAAATCAACCAGGACTAAAATGTTTAGCTCTGTTTTGGTCTCCACCAACTTCTGAGTGAAATATCTGGCCCATTAACCGCTAGCTAAATGCTCCACTAAAGCTGCTAAACTTTGTCAGTCTGCTGTTTGGTGACATGCAGGTAGTGTACAGATGTTTTTTAAGCGTGTCATTGAAAACAGCTGCCTGCTGAAAGATGCTGTAAAGCTCTGCAGAGCCGAGGGGAACTGCAGAGTCAGGTGATGTTCTTCTATGAGTTCATGACTAAGAGCATCCTCGTTCACATATCACAAGTCATGTGCTCTGTTGTTAAAGCTACAACGAGGAACTTTTATTTTGTGTTGATTTTGGCAGTCGAGTGGACAAAAGCAGTAGTATTTCCGAGCACCAGGGTCCCTTTAGAAAGCTTCTAAGCTTCCGGCCGTAGGAGAAGCTGCTGCTTCTGGGTGCAGAGCTCTCCACCTCCCGCCAGAGCTTCAACTGCAGGTCAAAGGTGGCAGCGGTTCTGGGTCTGTCCGCGGTGGGCTGGTCGCTGCCGGAGGCCCCGCTGGAGTCTGAGTTTCTGGTGAAACTGCATGCCGTAAATCGTTTCGTCCGATTTTCACGGGGATTCGGACCCAGCTGATGGTCTTGTTAACTTATGTAGGTCATACAGAGGAATCAGTTTTAAATAAAGACGGTTTCATAACAAGTTAAAAGTGCCTTGTAGTCTAATATAAAAATACAGATTATATCTGCTTTAAGGATTATAACTTTAAGGTACGGGACACGTTTGTTGAGTGACAAGTGAAAGATCAAAAACACCATATCTCGCTCACTATCCATTAATACCAGCGTATAAAAGGCTCACGGTGCAAAAATAGATGAAAAGCGTGTCCAACGTAAAGCCATCTGAAGAAGCAGCCATGTTCACTGAATGTTGTGAGTGGACAGATGGAGCAGACGCAGAGATGGAGTTAGTTAAACCAGGAATGAAGGGAGAGGCTGGTGAGGGTGGCAGAGACAGCAGGATAGGAGGGTGGAGTCTGTCAGTGTGTGTACATATAGATGTGTGAGACACACACACACACACAGGGGCATCTCTTTGCATTCGAGCATGTGCATCAATCTTGCGGCCGTGCGTACGTGCGCGCCAATTTGCTTGCGTAGGTGCGGGTGAATCCATCTGTGCACGACTCGGTGTGCGTGTGATGAATTAGTGACGGCAGCTGGTGGAGCGGTGTGATCCCTCAGCGGTGGTGACAGCAGCTGTTAGTGGTGCTGTCTCCGCCCAGCCAGACTGACTGGGTCCTCTTCATCAAACACACCGGCTCATTAATGCTGCAGGGCCCGGTGCCGCGGCGAACCGCCCCACCCGGGAACCCGGCAGCACCGGCGTTGGGGGGAGGGGAGCGGGGTGGCTGGGGGTGAATGGATGTGTGGCCGGTCTCGCGTTGTGTGTGGCGCTGTAAGCATATGTGCATCTATCTCTGAGTAAATATGTGTGTGTCTGTGTACAGCGTTTTTGCATGCCTGCATAAGCGCGTCTGCCGATCTGTCATTTTTGCAAGTCTGCATGCGTGTCCATGTGTTTTGGCGCCGGTGTGTGTGTGTGTGTGTTACTAAACCGCTGACAAGCAACAAGAATCCTGCTTGTCAGATGCGACTGCTGAGACAGTCTGCTATCACCGCCCTCACCTGCTCCTCGTGGAAACTGATGCTGACAGTTATGGATGGTGCAAATGAGACAAGCAAGTGTGAAAGCTGTCCTCAAAAAACGCATATGCGCCGTTGTACCTGTGAGGGAAACATCCGCATAAATGCTTACCCTGTATTTGTGTCTACGTGTGGGTGACAGAGAGAGAGAGAGAGAGAGAGAGAGAGAGAGAGAGAGAGAGGGAGGGAGTGTGTGAGGCCAGTTGGCGGAGCAGCGGGTGTGTCTGTAGATACCTGTAGGTAGGTGATTCTGTTCTGGACCAGATCCGACAGGTCTTTAGCCTCCTTCACTCTCCACTCGCCCACTCCGTCCGCCTGGCTGAGGTAGTACAAGTCTGTCATGATGGACCTGCAGACACATTTCAAAACATTCATTATTTACATGTTAGAAAGAGCTGAACAGAGACACTGGGCCTCATGCAGGCTCAGTGTCGATAAGAGATATAAGAACAAATTTCATCTCCTCAATTTTTATTTGTAATCACGATTTGTTCTTATTTCGTTAGTACTCATATCTTTCTATGATTCACCATTCTTTCTTTGCTCTTCTCTTAAGTAAGAGAACATTTTACGAGAGCACTCTTACCAAGATAAGAAAAAAACATCTTATTTCACTGTCCACAAACACATTTTTAAATTTGAGGAACATCAAATTTAGATTGTTATATAGTGTTTTAGAGTAATTATACTGATTATTAAATTCCTATAATTCCAGTACTGATGCTCTGCAAATCACATGTTTACTTTGTTGAAGTTTATTGAACAGTACCTCAATTTCCCTACTGCACAAGTTCTTCTTCTTCTTACAGCCATTTATTTGGTGGCATCTCTCTAATACTCGGGTATTTGCACACGGCACAACACCTGCCCTTACATAGTGTTTCAGGGCCGTTACCTATGGTAATACCCACCCTTATATAGTGATCAGGGGGCGTTACCTATGCTAATAATAAACGATCGGCCACACGCCTCCAATGGGAGGGATCAAGTGGGATTCATCATTCAGCACACCTGGGTAAGAGCAGATCTGGATTTTTAAGAACGTTTGGTGAATGTGGAGTTGACTTCTTTTATTTTTGTCTCTTAACAGAAAATTAAGAAAAACTATAAGATAATTTTAAGAGAATGTTGCTGCATGAGGCCCACTGGTTGATACAAACTGCAGAACTACATCTCTGAGAGGTTGCCACTTAATAACCTTTGCAAAGAACCTTTCTTACACACTGTAGTGTGAACGTGACAACCCACTTTCAGGACGTACACTTCTCTTTTTCTCTCATTAACAATGATGATATCTGGCCACACAACACAGTCTCACGGCAGTTTGTGAAATAGTCATGGATTGAATCAATTTGATTGGTGTACATAGACACGATTTCCCTTTTTTTCCGTGACGCTCAGCACGACTTTCAACAACGTATTTTTTTGTGTGTTATCCTACGAATGTCCAGCAACACTTGATAAAATAAAACTACTTAGCTTTCGGAAAAGACCGTGGATTGGTTTAAAATAACTCTGGAAGTGCTGTAATTTAAGTACAGAAGTTACGTGACAAATAAATCAGCTTAGACATCTGGTTTTACACGGGACACAAACGCCGGTCTCCTGTGCTGATTATCACGAAAAAAGTGAAATTGGTGTCTATGTACACAAATCAATACATTAAACTTCATGACTATTACACAAACTGCTGTGCGACTGGGCTGGGCCACATCACATCAAAACTCTACAACACAAACATATTTGGGACGACTTAATATGTGTACTTTCTCAAAGATGTTGAAACGTGTGACCTTAACTAACACATCAACAACTCTACCAGCCTTTACTTCATTGCCATAGCAACCATCTAAAATGTGTGGCGAGGATTCAGTTCATGGTCATGATGCAGTTAAAAGGGGAACTTGTTGGGAAACCAGAGAGAGAATCTTATTTACCCTGTTTGTATTCACTGCAAAGACCCTGGCAGGTACAGTGTCTGTGTGTATACGAGATCAGAGAAATGAAATCGATCGACAGGTTTTCAGCCACACACACACACACACACAGAGGTGTTCACATACACATTTCGAATGTTGCGTTTGGACTCAGAGTCAATAAAAACTCATATAGTGTGGAAGATAAACATGTTTCTCTGAACATAGGGGTTTGGGAGATAAGAATATATACACCGTGATATGACAGAAATGTGTCAACCGTCTGAGATCTTTTTAATACGGTGTTAGTAGGTCTTTACAGATCCAGTCAGTTCCTGGTAACCAGGACTCTACCATCGTTGTATCGCTGCGGTTCTGTGTGTCATTATGTGGAGTGGATCAGAGTGGACTCGCCGTCGGCTCGGATCATGTGATGTGTCATAACAGTGGAAAAATGTGTTGAATGTGAAAGACATGCGTCACCAGACTTTCTGACCGCGGCTGCTGGTTAATATGAGAAGCTTCTCACTGCTGCCAGCGTTTGTGTTCTTCCTCTATTTGGGTCAACTGCAGTTTGGATCGAGTCTGGATCACATTGCTCCCCTTTTGGATCGGCTCTAGTGTTTTTGGTAAACTGATCTATACCTGTTGGGATCAGGTTGGTTTTCCGGGAGTCTATTTAACACTGGCTACAAAATCCTGTAAAAAAAACTCTAGTCTCTGGTTGCATTAAACCAGTGACACACTGCAAATCAATCAGCAGGACTGTTTTATAATAATACTGAATTGACAGGATTTTTGCATGAACATGATGACGTACGGGATCTTCATTTTTCAGTGATCTAATTCACTGGATCAGCCAAAAACAGGCTTTCCCACCTAGTAATAAATGTACAATATTATGGTACATCTATATCAAAAAACAAAAGGACATATACTGTCCGTATCATTATTGCCCACCCCTACTTGAATATGCAGATAAGTTATGTCATCATGATCTTGACTAAGGCCTAGTCCACACATACACAGGTATTCTTTATAAATTTTCCTCCTTCGTTCTCAAAAAGAAATCCTAATGGGCCAGGTTTGAATCCAACCTGCGACCCTTTGCTGCGTGTCATCCTCTCTCTCTCCCCTCTTTCTTGTCATTCTTCAGCTGCACTAGTAAAAGCAATAAAAGCCCTCAAACAAATCTTATAAGTAGCAGTGTCCATAGCACATTCTGCCCATAGATTGTGACGCTTCTGTTCCCCAATATAGGGGAAGGGTAACAGTACATTTACGTGTAAACATATAAAAAGTCCTGTTAGCAGGTTATTCGGCCACATCTGCCGTTTGTTCAGGGATGTATTTATGCTGCTGTTGCGCGATTTGTCGCCTCATTAGTGGCGCCTCACAAAGGAGATAGCAGCAAACACTCTGATGTTACGAGCCAAAAACTCGGTTTCCCTGTCAACACTGAAAGTTTAAATCTTCACCCTGACCGAAGTTTTACAAAAGCTCCATTTTTCTAAAACGCCCTTTGGGTGTGGACGAAAGGCCAAAACGCACAGAAAAAGCTACTTTTACAAAAATACCTGTGTAGGTGTGGACAAAGTCTAAGTGAACTTGTCTGTGATGTTATTTTTTTGTCCAGATAGGATGCTTTATTTGGTTGATTTATTTCAAATCAGGGTAGACGTGCAGACGTTACTTGTCCTCACTTAGAATAAATGAACTTTCACTAACTTTAACTCTGTGATATCCTGCAACAAAACGTGCATCCACATTATAGCAAACTTCTGAATCATGTGATTTGTGAACTCCGGCAACGCCCTCGCCTACAAAAAGTTCCTCCAACATGACGTAGGGCTTTAGATAACAACATCCATCCGCATATGTTAACAGTATACTTTGTGTTTAGCATTACCGAGGCTCATCAGTGGGTTTATAGCAAAAGTGTCGTTTTTGTCGAGCCGACTGACGACAACAGCGGCGTCTTTTTGGATGTTTAGCTCTGTTTCGGATTAAGTCTGCCATCTGTACGCCTCTGAGAGCGCATTTGTGTCATGTCACACACTGACAAATATCGTGACCATCCACTTATAAACATGCCCAAGAGCTCTGATACTTGCAGCTAAGGGCAGATGCAAACACATCGCACACTCTCTCTCTCACACACACACACTTATGCAAGCTTAATTTATTACTCACTTCTTTGACCCAAATCAGTCACATCCTGTGTGACTGAGAGTTCTTATGCATATATTCAGTAGTGCACACACACACACACACGCACACGCACAGACACACACAAAGCCGATAAACGTAACACGTCCCATTTCAACAGGGTGAATAGTGCCTCTCTCTACAAATGAGACAGTATCATTACTCATTGTCCCATTTCGAAGATGGAACCACAATGTGTGCACAGATGTCAAACTCCCCTCCAGAGGCTCACTGGGGAGCGATCAGCGGCCCTCTGTGGGGAGGAGAAGCTAACCGAACCGGCCGCACAACTTAACAAGAAGGAATCAACAGACGAGCCCTGAGGAATTTGGCAGCAAGACGGAGGAACACCAACACAGTCCCCGACGTCCATGTGTATAATAACGTGTGTGTGTGTGTGTGTGTGCTCTTGTGTGTGTGTATATTTAAATGTGTGTGTTCTTCTCGGGCATATGTGAAGCTTGTGGGCTTCCCCCGGTGCTTCTGATTGGCTCAGACTGCATATGTTGAGGCTGCAGCCGCTGGGTTTGGCAGCTTTACTGAGTACTGATGCTGCACCGACGGGAGAGCATTTACAAGCTTTCAGGGTAACATTACAGCGTAAACATCGCCAGGCCAGGTAAGGCAGAGGATGGGCTAACGGGAGCAAAGAGAAAAGGTACTCTTTCACTGGACTGTGTAAAGATATAGAGGAGTAATGTCTACCTGAGCAGAGAATGAAGTCACTCTCCCTCTTTTTGTGCATGTGAGTGTGCTCCACTGGCTAGCTCACCGCCGCCACTCTGCACGGCTCTCATACGGCGGTTACAGCCGATAACGCTGTACTGACTGACGGCTTTGTTGCAGAATCGTAGCGCCCACCCTCCGGTTCCCCTCAGGTAAACACTGTTAGCACCTTTAAATGCTAGCCGCCAGCTCAGCCGTTGTCATGTTGAGAGCCGTGTGGAGGCAATAGAAATGCTCCCAATCTCACATTTAGCACCTTTAAGTATCAGGATTACTACAAATATATTTTAGTTTCTCTTGTTAGTTTATTTATTTCAATTACAATTGTGGGTTTTCAGTGAGACTTTTATTTTCTAAAGACATAGTGACATAAATGCAGGCCACACTGTATATGTTTGCAGCATGTACTGTGTAATACAACTTATAAATAAATATCTAAAACATATAGTCATTATCTACACAATAGATTAAATATTTCATTCTTGATTTGCTTTTTCTTTGGTTTATAAGTAGATTAGAGCTACAATGGTTGTGGAATAATTGATAAACAGAAAATTAATGTAACAATTTGGATTATTGATTAGTCATTTAAGTAATCTTTAAAGTAAAAATGGCAAAAAGATTCACTGCTTTCAGCTCCTCAAATGTGAATATTTTCTTGTGTTCTTACTCTTCTATAATAGTAAACTAGGTGGGGGCCTTGTGATGAGCATGTCTCACAATTTACTGACATTTTATTGACTAAATGATTAATCTTGGCACACTAATCAATAATGAAAACAATCGATAGTTGCAGATCTAAAATAGATCAGTAGATCAAGATCATTAGATTATTCTAGTTAAAAACAATAATGATAATCTCTCCTCAAGGTCCATTTAGTAGCTCTTCAAGGGTTTTCAATCATATCACATAATATGGAGTTTGCCCAGTTGTCATGGAAACATAGATGTTCAAATCGTACATATTTCCTGAGCGCTTTAAGTACCTTGAAGAGCTTTCACTGAGGCTTGGTATCAAGCTACACAGTTACTGCTACACTGGCAGCAGTATTGTGATACACTCTTTTGTAGTTGCGGGCGTTCATTTCCTGTTGCAGACATTTGAACTTTGAGCCGTTGTGCTTTCTGGCAGATCTCTGTGAACTTTCACAGCGTTTCATTTCAGCCGTCTATGAAACTGTGTGAAGCTGAAAGCTCTTCATAACGCAGTGATCGCTCTCATTGGGAGAGCGGGTAAGTAATAGAATACTTTTTTTATATTTTTATTTTACTTGGGAGATGTTTGGAGACGAGGACCTTCCTTACCCCCCCGTCCTGAGCAGAATTAAAATGAGGGAGCGGAGCGTTAACTCGAGTCAAACGTTTCTTCGCTCTTTCCACCGATGCCCCTATCTGTCCAGACTCTCTACCGGCCTGCAGCACATACAAAGGAAGCTGGGGGGCTTAGATGGAGAGTGAATGCATGTGAAAGTCTCTGACTGTATGTGTGTGTGTGTGTGTGTACGGCGGGGTGAGGAATCAGTCTTTGGAAAGCTGCTTAGGCAGCAAAGACTAAGACAATGGGCCCTGTAAGCCACTCCAGCAGGATTACAATGAACCACTTGGCTGAGTGACACCAGGCCTTTCTTCATTCAGCAGCGTGGAAGCCGTCCAGATGACAGAGAGAGTGTATCTGTGACCTTTGCCCTTTTGTTTCTCAGCAACCAGCCGCCCAGTGCTGCTTTCAAGTTCTGCTGTCAAAAGTGTCAACTTTTGACATCATCAGTAGGCAGAGCTGGTAAACAGCAGCCTGAGAGTCTGTAATCAACACTGAATGGATCCACACAGAAGAAACTGGGGAGAGATTAAAACCACTGATCAGGACTCATGATTAGCGACCATTAGCGCTATAATCTATCCATCTAATTATTATATTCACCATCAATTAATCTGTTGATTATTTTGTTTAAATAACGGATTAATTGTTAAGTCTTCAAAATGACAAACAAATAAGATCTTGAGAAGGTAGTATGCTTAGAATTTTTTGTTTTAAAGTTACTTAAAGAGGTCCTATTATGCTTTTTTGTTTTTCCCCTTTCCTTTAGTGTGTTATACTGTATAGTTTTTTGTGCATGTTAAAGGTCTGCAGTTACAAAGCCCAAAGTCAACGCCAAAGGGAGTTACACTCCCCCTCAGAAACTCTGCTCCTGAACTGCCTGAAACACCTCGCTTGAAGTCCCGCCTTTTCTTCCGTAACGTGGTGATGTCACCAAGTAACACATTTGCATAATACCTGCCCAGCGGCTAGTTTGGCACGCCCTCAAACAAAGCTAGTTCGAGCGGAGCCCGGGCTTTTTTGGTAGGTTGGGGAGGAGCTCAAACAGAGCGTTTCAGACAGACGGTGAGAAGAGGTGCTACAGCTCAGCCGGTATGAGAAAAATAAAGTGTTTTTTGAACATTAAAGCAACTAAACATGTTCAACAACAAATACAAGGTTGCACCTGATAATTAGCATAATAGGTCCTCTTTAATTAATCAATCAATTAGCAAAACTTCTGATTCATTCTTTGTCATTTCTATCTGCATATTCAATTAAGGTTCTGACACACTCATAACAGGAGGTGTCCAGCTTTCAGTTTTACTTTAAAATCTTCATCAGAAGGAGGTAGAAACACCTAACAAATAAAAGGTAGCGGGTACTCTTTTAAACGTATCAATACCATTGCTGATGCATTACCTTAGTTTCAATACTAATAACTTACTTTGAGGAATATAAACACTTCAATGTAGTACTTCACAAGTAGTTCACTCCGGGCTAATGGAGTCACAGAACTAGATATTAGTGATTAGAACACTCACAGTATTATCGAGATTAAAGGAGTTGTTAAGAAGCTTTTAGACCGCTACACCAGAAGGGTTTATATTTACTAATAGGATGTACATCCTTAAGGAATGACTGTCCCAATACTTACTGGGGTTGTGAAGAAACAACACACAGTGAAGACAAACACACAATCACACAAACGTATCCTCTTTCGGTTCAACGTTGAATTCTGGTTTCACACTGGGTACAAACAGCGGTCTCCTGGGTAACAGTCTGGTGTTTTTTGACCCACTTACCCACCCCGACCTCTTCGCTACGTGGCGTTTGCTGCTCTTTATACTTCCTGGTTCATGATGACGTGGATTACATACGAATTGATTTGTTGGGATACATACTAATTACAGTGCTTTACTTTTCATATAGTTATGAACGTTGTGTGAGAACAGCCTGATCACACTCACATCACATGTATCTATCATTTTGAGTTTTAAATTCACCAAATGTGCATGACTTTGGGCTGGGGAGGAAACCTTGGCAGACATAAGAAGAACATTCAAACTCCACATAGAAAAAGCCTCGCCAGCCAGGTCTGCTTCATTATGGAGGTGACGATGTTATTTACTGACACAGTGAACGGTCAGTCTGTTTTTTTAATGATTTCAGTGTCAGCTTTTCCAGTGATGTAACTCTTCAAATCCCTGTGGAACAGTTTGACATTTCCACTTTCAAGCGACCACACGCTCACCTCTCCTGGTGTCCCAGGTCCTGCAGGAGCGTGTCGGCGTACTTCTGCCTCTCGCTGATCTCGGCGTTGGCCAATTTCTTCACCTCGCTGCGAACGAAGTACCAGAACTCCTTAACGCCGTTCTCCACCCTCCTCCGCAGCTCCTCCTGAGTGGGCCCGGGGCCTGCAGCGGGGGGGAAGCGTAAGAAAGAGCGGCTCACAACAAAACATAACAAAGATCCTCAGCTGGCTTGACATTTGAAGCACAGGTATGATGTAAAACAATGAATCGAATGACTTCAAAGCAGCTCTGTGAGAATACAGCTGGGAGGAACGAGGTAGAAAAGGATGCCAAGAGGTCTTTAGGAATGTTCGAGCGTCGGATTATATGAGTCTAAATAGGCTAATGGCACAAAGCAAGGTTTTTGGAATATAACCATAAAAATTCTGCTCTTTTATTCAGTGTCTCTGGGTGTTGCTTTGACCTCAATAAGGAGCACTTGATCACTGTTTTCGAGCCTCGTGGCGCTCTCTCACGTCCTATCTCATATAGTTCTAACAACAGGAAGGAACTCTACACCCAACCCGAGCCAAACAATGTGGAGTAACCCACACGCAGAACACAGCTGACTGCTCTGGTTTCTGCGGAGAGAGAAACAACAAAAAAATCGAGGAAAGGGAAGGACAGCCTGGAGCAGGAGAAAGAGGAGGTTGTGGTGGTGGTGGAGAGGGAAAAGCTCTTTTTTTTACGTTCCTATCTTGCGCTCTCTCTTCTCTCCTCACTCCCTCCCCGGGTGGAAAAAAGCTGGAGGGTATTTTTAGCCTTTTCTTCCCCTGCGGCAAGATGGAAAGGCTGACCCCGTGCTGCCCTCCACGCTCACGTGTCCTTCTCTATTTTCTCTCCGTCTCTTTCCTCTCCTCCGTTCTGCCATCGGGGCATTCGCACCGCTTCCACTTCATTCACACATTTCCCCGCTCACCTGACAGCTCCCCTGCCCCTCTGACCACTGCTTAGAGTGGCAAACACACACGTAACCCTGCCAATCCGACAGCACGGCACGGCATGGCACGGCTCTGCCACCATCGCCGCTGAGCTGCAGCCGGTTTAACGGCGGACTAGACCGAGAGTCTCGCTGCAGGCAAAAGCTCACAAGAGCCGCTGACTGGTTTTACACCATATACAGCCGACCCCCGCACCTTCCAAATCAATCCTTTCATATTTCCGAGCTCTGTGCCAAATCCTTCCCTGCAACCTTTTACATGCCCCCCCGCCGCTGCTCTGCTTACCATCTCCAGTGAGTTTCTGGAAGCTGTGGATCTTCTGTTTGGCTCTGGTTAGCTGGTCCTCCAGGGAGCGCAGTCGCCCTGCAGCGAGGGACCCGGCTTCTGCCTGACCCTCTGGTATCCTGGGGGAGAAAGACATGAGGAGAGGATGGGATGGGTGAGCACTGGAGCATGTGTACGCCGGTAGGACGGAGAGAGAGAGCGTACAAATGTCTTAGTCTGCAGAAATACTCTGCTGAAATAGTACAACTGTATCGCAGTAAACAAAAACATCTAATGGACAAAATGATTCAATAAAATTGTGCTCAGTGTAGTGGTGCAAGGACGGCTGTCCTCAACCAAAGAAATGATTAGTCGACTAACACTTGATTTTGTCAACTAATCAATTTAATCGACAGATTTTTCCACACAAGAATCACACAAAAGCACCATTCTCAGAAATAAGTCATTCAGCATGAAAAAAGCATAAATAATGACTAATCGACTACAGAAATCTTAGGCGAATAAGACCAAAACGACCGATTAGACGACTAATCGACTACGAGGGGGCAGCTCTAGGTGCAAGTAATGATTACTTTCATCATAAAAGAAGTTGTCAATCTTTTTTGATTACTCAATTAAGTAAAAAAAGTAAATAATGATAAATCATGCCCTCCAAGCTGCTTATTTAGTAAAACAGCAAATCCTAAAATTTGAGCAGCTGTTTAGCATTTTTATTTACTTTCACTTTACTTACTTTTACTTTGCTAAATTCCTTAAAGTGATAGTTCATGTGTTTGGGGTTGTATGAGGTACTTCTCCATAGTCAGTGTATTACCTACAGTAGATGATGGTCTATGTGCCAGAGTATCTACACAGGAGCAAAGCAATATACTGCTGTGGACGGGAACGACAGAAAAACGTATTCTAGCCACCTGCTCCTGTCTGCTTCTCCAAGCTGGAGGTACGCCAACCGTCATCTACTGTAAGTAATACACCTACTATCAATAAGTACCTCATACAACCCCACTTCAGAACACCTGAACTATCCCTTTAAGACGATAAAACAATCATTAAAATTGCTGTCAATCACTGACTGAGCTACTGGTTCAGGATTAAACTCATGTACTGGATCACTTGTTAAACATCTTATTACACATGATCTTTATGATGCGATGCAATCTAGACAAGAGGGCAGAGTTCAGACTGGAGCAATCCCACTATTTCAGCTTCACTTATTTTAGTCTGACAACATGCATTAGCTTGAGACAGACACCATTTCTAAGCAGGCTGTACAACAGTTTTCTCATTCACTTAAGACTTCAGGACATCAGCCATTCCTACACCTGACTGGAAGTACACACCACTCGCTTGGCTGTGATTGACCCTTCGCTGAGCCCCGCCCCCTGCAGCTACGCCATCAAACTGTCAGAGCTACTATACTAGAATATACTGGCATCATATGAAACTTGAAAACCAACCATGGTACCAACCATGTCATACTAGCTTGTCATAAAGGAGGTTAAATAATGCTCCAAACGTAATCACATGCAGTTTGGGGCAAGTCATAGTCAAGTCAGCACACTGACACACTGACAGCTGTTGTTGCCTGTTGGGCTGCAGTTTGCCATGTTGTGATATGAGCATATTTGTTATGCTAAATGCAGTACCTGTGAGGGTTTCTGGACAATATCTGTCATTGTTTTGTGTTGTTAATTGACCTCCAATAATAAATATACATACATTTGCATAAAGCAGCATATTTGTCCACTCCCATGTTGATAAGAGTATTAAATACTTGACTAATCTCCCTTTAAGGTACATTTTGAATGGATAAAAAATGTGTGATTAATTGGGATTAAATATTTTAATTGATTGACAGCCCTTGTAGAAATGTAACGTTATAGAAACGTATATCTCTTCCTCTACACGTGCCCCAGGCACAACGTTTAACCATGACTAACTCGAAATGAAGACAATCTGAAACCATTGCATCAGAGTCTTTGAAGCAGAGCCGTATAGCTGTCGAACCCTTGTCAGACGCCATGATTGGCCAATCCGCATTTGAGGGGCGGGACTTAGCAAAGGGTCTTTACTCATGATTTTTAATCTGGAAGATGTTAGATGTTGTGCAAATATTGTGATATTCTTCTTCCACCATCAACCGAAATCACTCTCTGAATAAAACCTGTCAAGAAATCGTGCAGGCCGCACATTTGCATGATTCTGCTTCATTTTCTATCTACAACACGTACTGTAGTTTTAACCGTCGCTAACAAGGAGCAGGAGTTTGGAGAATGTTTATCATCCCAGCCCAGCCTGCTTAGTCTGATATCTACTGTATATTCTCATTTGGACGTTTCTGGACTTAAAAGTTGCAGTGGAAACCGAGCTGAGACATCTTTTAATGTGCACCAGAGAAAATTCTACCTAATTTGCTAAGACACCAGAGTGGAGCCTCCTGGAGACCCGTCCCGGTTTATTTACTTGAAGCTTAACATTATCTACAAAGTACTGAATCATTTTCCATGTTTGTTCGGGCCAGCCGATCTACTGCTGAACAATACACCGAAGCATTGTATCCCGTCTCCGTATCCAATGACTCATCTATTAAATGAATGTCAAATTATGGAGACAAGGAGCCAACTAGTACGCCGTTCCTTTGTGACTTTGGTTTAAAAACTATACAAACAAAGAAGAATTACAACTATTCTGATTGACTTTGTTTGATGGCTGCCTGATGTAATGTAATGGGCTAACATTTTAACTCTGTAATGGATACAAATTCAATTTGGTGGAGGAAATAAACGAGTCAAAACAGACTCAGACGAAATTAACATTTAATGAATTCAAAAAAACATCAAAGCTATTCAAGTGGAGTAAATAGATTAAACATAATTTGCTGCTGCACTTTGACCATTTATCAGCAGCCCAACTGGAAATCCCTTTTCGTTATTGTACAGTCTGTATGCTGATTGGTGCCGCAGAGATCTGGTGTTTCTTATATGTGTGAAGTATGACTAAAAAGATCATGTTATGTATATGTATATAGGTCTCAAACAGCTAATCCAGTGGTTCCCACAACCTGTTTTCCTTGATATTGTGTTTTGATAAATGTAATTTATGGTAATGTTAGATGCTTCTAGAGCGCCCCGTTAATGCAGTTGCAAGCGGGAGAGCAAATGGGTTTTTGACCGCGGTGAAAATGTTGTTTTTGAAAGGCTAAACGCCAACAAATATGGATTGAAGCAGAATATTTTGCCAGATAAAAACATGTTGTGAATTTCGCAAAAATGATTACATCTATCTTTTTTCCAATAAATGTTAACTTTTGGATTTTACAACGCTAACGTAGTTATGTTGGAAATGTTTGGATCACATGAGTCAGAATCTATCCTACGCAGCCACCACTGAACACTAGTGCTACAAACAGTATAATACTAATAATATTAGTGTAGTATGATCTTTATCTGCAACTGTGCAGAAATGCCAAGTTTAAACTAGGGCTGTCAAAGTTAACGCGATAAAAACGCATCAACGCAAATTTGTTTTAACGCCACTAATTTGCATTAACGCAATTGATTCTTTCAGAGGTTGTAGCAGGCTCAGTTTTAAAGCTAGAGTGAAGATAATGTACCAACCATGTCATACTAGATTATCGCGAAGGAGGTTAAATAACGCTCCAAACGTACGCTAAATTTTGGCGAAGAAAAACTGTCACTGCCATTTTCAAAGGGGTCCCTTGACCTCTGACCTCAAGATATGTGAATGTAAATGGGTTCTATGGGTACCCACGAGTCTCCCCTTTACAGACATGCCCACTTTATGATAATCACATGCAGTTTGGGGCAAGTCATAGTCAAGTCAGCACACTGACACACTGACAGCTGTTACCAGCAGTTTGCCATGTTATGATTTGAGCATATTTATTATGTTAAATGCAGTACCTGTGAGGGTTTCTGGACAATACTTGTCATTGTTTTGTGTTGTTTATTGATTTCCAATAATACATATATACATACATTTGCATAAAGCAGCATATTTGCCCACTCCCATGTTGATAAGAGTATTAAATACTTGACAAATCTCCCTTTATGGTACATTTTGAACAGACAAAAAATGTGTACAAAATGTATTTGCGATTAATAGAGATTAAGAATTTTAATTAATTGACAGCCCTTGTTTAAACAGAATGTGGCCTATTAAGTAGCCAAAAATATTTATTATATTAATTAATGTTTTTTAAATCGTCTTATATACAGACTTTTGTATAAATGATCCAGTAAATGTGTTATTATGAATACAAATCTAATTTTGACAACCTCAGAGCAGACCCCGCACCCCCTGTGATCAACCTGTGACTCCAGGTTGTGAACCACTCAACTCAATCATTCACTTACACAACTCAGCTACAGTATATGGTCTCTGCGGCTCTTTGTGGCTTTTTTCTTTTGATCCACTGTGAGAAATGCATGACTAGAACTGTGGTGCTCAAAAGCACCACATTTAAAAGGGCTTCGCAAATTAACAGCTGATAATCTTGCAAATTGCTCATTATAGCTGAAATGATGTTTGGGTCCGCTTTTCAGTCCATTTAACATATTCCACATTAATAAATAAACATTTTCACAGCTCTGTGTCGATGAACAATGAATAACCGCTGCATGCGTGTAATGAAAAAAAAGACAAATGAGCACTCTCGGACATGCTCAGAAGAGAACGAGGAGCTCAGATCAGCCGAGGAGAGAGAGAAAAAAAAAAGGAGAGCTCCCACCGACATTATACCGAATCAATTCCTCTACATAGAACTATTAAAAATGGAATATGTTGGAATGCACAGGGGCATTGGCGAAATGCTGCAAAGGCCATGTTAATGAGTCATCAAGGCATGCAAACTCAATTTGCTCCATGAGTGAGGAACATCAGTCGCTGGCAGGCATAAAGATGAGACTTTTAAAGTTGCAACAGCCCTTCTCGCTGCACCCCCCACCCCCTCGCTGTTGAAGCTTCGGTCCCTGAGAAGCCCCGGCCTCCCACTTCACTGAGCACTAACTGAGCATTGTGCTTCAAAGCCATGGAAATAACCGAGGAGAAAAAGGGAGGATATGTTACATTATGTAACCGCGTGATGGACGAGGATAAACCTTTCATCCGGGGTACATATATGCGTGTCTTAAATTCACGCTTCCTTTCTCCGTCACAAATCTGTGAATGACAATCCCAGCTGCCTGACACACATCTCTTGAAACAAGACCCAGGTGCATTTCCTCTCAGAGTATCACCTCTGCCGTCTATTCTCACGGCTAAGTCTGTTCAAACAATATTCAACAGGATGTCCCAGAGGCCACACCCTAACCTGCTCGTTACACCGTTTCCTCAGTGACATCATTTCCCCGGGGTTATAAGTGCTGCTTAAAAACTGAAGCAACACGATATCTCCTTGAACAAGGAAGGAAAAAAAAATAGGCCACACCAGGCAGCAGCAGGCTAATGAGCAGAGACGTGATACAGAGGTTAGCTAACATGCTCCGAAGAGACATAAGCTGCTGAGACACAATGCTGGTGCAGGAAAACCACAAGCATCCCCGACCAAGATATGTAGAAAATACATCCAAACACCCAGTGGTATCAAAACACACACACACACGCAGAGGAAAGAAGGCAAATAGCGTACACAAATAATACACAAATGATCCCTGACGGCATCTCTAGAGGACCTGAAGCGGAGACAAGGCAGCTGGATTCAACGGCGTCTTAATCAAACGATACAGGAGAGGTAGCAGATGAGGAAAAAGCTCTGAGTTGAGGGGGGGGAAATACCGTGGAGTGAAAGACAAGCTATGAAAGCATGGGGGTGATGAGCCCCTACCGGCGCCAACGCACTGAGCCGGAAAGCAGGTGAGGTTCAGCAGCGCAACCCAGTTTCCTCTGAAACGCTGCCCCAGCTGTCGCTCCGCACCCGCACCCGGTAACCGTGGAGTTCACGGGGCGTTCAGAGCCGGGGCGGAGCGGTTTGAACGGCGCAGGCCCAGGTGACGCCGCGGCGCATACATATTACCGTGAGTTAGATTTAATATAATCTGCTCGACTTCAAAAGGAAACTTTATGTGCTGACCTGGGAAGACATACATATGGATGTAACGTATTCTGGGATGGTGTAGATGAAAGCAGGCTACATGGACGCAATTTGCCTTGAGACCCACAATAGACCCTTTTTATTCTGTTTTAGGGGGGGTACAGGGTCTTTAGGGGGAGACAGCAGGTCAACAGTAGATGTCACAGAGATACACATCATCTGAACGCTGTGGAGCCTGGAGATGAATTTGAGATGCAGCTCAGCTCTGTGTTTCAAGTTGTTCTAGTCATAAATCTGTAATAAACATGAATTATTTAAAATTCATTGTGAAAGTGTATAAGGGCGTAGAACATGATGATAGAAGTATATGATTTCCATCCCCATGCTCTTTTATGTCTCATAAGTTGTTGCAGCAATTTCTGGGTTGACACCATTTGTTACACAGATTCAGTGCTAAATTTAACCATTTTGTATCTATTGAGAATTAATAAAAATGACCAATAATCCCTCCAAAGTACCACATTAAGACACCAAGACCTTGAGGAACACCATAGAAAAAGCCATGCTGTGAATTGGGATCAAAAACTTTTGACATTTGGAGATTTCTGCAAGAATTGCATTTTTTTGGCGATTGCATGGCGAACACTTCTGTTGTGTAAACTGCTCAGAAACCCCCTTATTGTCAATCTAGCTAGTAAAGCCATCCATCCTCTGAATGCTCTAGGTCTCTAGCTTGTGGCTGTAAAGTTTCATGAGGCTGTGATTATCCTAGAGGTCAGCACAGGTCATTTTATACAGTGTGGTCACGTTTCAAAAAATTGTCTCCATTCAATACAATGAAATGGCTACTATAGGGAATTAACATCATCTCACATGAATACAGTTGGGCTCATTGGATCCACAAGAGTCTCAGCTTTACAGTGATATCCAATTTATGTAATTCCAAGACTGTTTAGGGACCCCAGTATGCAGAAATATTCAGATACATCATTTTAGAATAGGAGAAAATAACACATTTATACTGCATGTGATTATCATAAAGTGGGCATGTCTGTAAAGGGGAGACTCGTGGGTACCCATAGAACCCATTTTCATTTACATATCTTGAGGTCAGAGGTCAAGGGACCCCTTTGAAAATGGCCATGCCAATTTTTCCGCGCCAAAAAGAGGAACATTTGATTTAATGTCCCCGTACGCTGCTCTTCTATATACGCGTGTGATGCATCAAAGACTCGGACTGACATGTTCCAGCCTTTTCCTGGAAACTCGCCATGTGTGAAACCAAACCACTTGACTCCAATAAGTCAAGCTAATAAACCACGGGAATGTTTCAGTGGGCAAAGGCGAGTAAACACTATAAATGGGTGGAAAAAGTCTGGTCATTACCATGAAAAGCCGCAACCCACTGCTCCGAATCAGTTTGAAAGCCCTGTTTGAAGAGATAATCACAGAGACGGTGTATTGTATGACTGTATAATACTGCATTGTATGTACTACAGTGTATCTGTTGTGTTTTGTGCAAAATATTTCTATCTTTGCGTGGAATTGGTTAATCTCGCCTCGACGTCACCTTCCCTTTGCTGATCTCCGCGTTATGGCCGCTGACTCCAACACTGTAATTCCAAGTAAACTGATTCTGAACGGTGCATTCTTGCCTCGCATGCTTCGCCGCCTCAGTACACCCGGAGCGGAGCTGGCTCGCTACTTGACAGAGATGTCCTGACCGCAGACAGCTCCCACAATGGGGCTAGTGTGTGCGGTAGTAGACCTTCCCTCGCCGGGCCTGAGCGACGGCCCGGTCGATGGGAGTGGAGGTCTGGATGGAAGCGGCAGCAGCATCTGTTTGGTGTGGCCGGACTGGGATACAACCATTATACGGTCTCACCTCACCAAGCTACACCGTCGTTTTATTTTACTTGAAAGATAGGGATCCAAATGAGGCAGACATATGCAGAAAGTACCGTGTGTTGACAAGATTTCAGACTGCAGTCTCCACAACTCTCCTCACCCCCTCCATCCTCATTTTCCATTTCCTCCTTGCTGCTCTTTACTTAGTGCAGTCCTCACGCCATCCATCATGCTTCCCTCCTCTTCGCCTCCTCTGCATCGCCCCCCTCTCCCTCCTCTCCCTCCCTCTGTTGGCATGCCGGGGGGATCGATCAGGTCCTCATCGCTCAGCCCAGCTGTCACTCTCACCCCTCGCTCCCTCCGATGTCACACACATCAGGCCGGCGCGTGTCATCGTCTCCGCGGGAGCCGTGGCTCGGTGCCCGAGGTGACTGACAGCTGCGGAGAGGGCGGAGCCAGACAGACTGAGCAACGCGACCTCGTGCTCACCTCTCATTAATGCTGCTGGGTGATTGGTGGGTTGGCACGCTGCCTGTCGCTCAAATCGCTCAGGAATGGCCTGAATAACCGAGTCACTGGGCTGAATCTGGAGGCCAGCCAGGTGATACTCATTTGAATCGGAGCGGTGATTGATAGATTGATTAATTTCACATGACGCGGCCATTCTAAAAATGATGGTGAGTTCAGCAGGTAAACCGTGATCAACAGTGTGTGAAGAATCCATTTAGCAGTATATACATATATATATATATAAATATATATATATATATAATAGGGGTGGTGGGAAAAAATCGATAAGTCATGGTATCGCAATATTTAGCGTGGCAATATTTTATCGATACACTGACTTTAAGTATTGATCTTTTATTAATAGGGCTGTCAATCGATTCAAATATGTAATCGCGATTAATCGCAAATTAATCGCACATTTTTTATCTGTTCAAAATGTACCTTAAAGGGAGATTAGTCAAGTATTTAATAATTTATCAACATGGGAGTGGGCAAATATGCTGCTTTATGCAAGTTAATGTATAAATTTATTATTGGAAATCAATTAACAACACAAAACAATGACAGATATTGTCCAGAAACCCTCACAGGTACTGCATTTAGCATAAAACAATATGCTCAAATCATAACATGGCAAACTGCAGCCCAACAGGCAACAACAGATCACAAGTTGTGTTAATGCGTTCAAGATATTATTGGTGTTAAAACAAATGTATGGCGTTAACTTTGACAGCCATATTTATTATATAAACTATGAACCTCTTAACAATCCGACGGACGCTATTGTCTTTCAGCGGTGGTAGCTACAGTGAATATACTGGTATCATAAAAAACAAGAAAACCTGAGGAATCTATTGGTACTAACCATGTCATACTAGTTTGTAGGGAAGAATGCTTTATAATGCTTCAAAGTTACGCTAAAGTTTGGAGAGGACAAACTGGCATGGCCATTATCAAAGGGGTCCCTTAACCTCTGACCTCCAGATATGTGAATAAAAACTCTGAAACGACTGAAAACTGTATTCTTATTAGATAAAACAGATGTTGACAAACTGCATCATTTTCAGTTAGAAAAAGTTTAAAATCGCAATAAGATTGTATCGTGACTTAAGTATCGTGATAGTACCGTATTGTGGGGCCTCTGGTGATTCCCTCCCCCCTAATATATAACTAAGTATCTCCCTCCTCTCAGTGATGCTACACACATTTGCAATGTGTGGTCACGAAAATCAATATCCCATGCAAACTGCTTCGGCATGACTATCACTCTCCATCATAAAGCGAATGAGACAATGTAAACAAGATCCCTTCAGGTACATGATGAATGCACAACACTGCCCAATAATGCATTACACATCCATCTAGTACTGCTGTGGCGTGATGACGCTAACCAAGTTAAATCCCACTCCGAACTATAAATCAAAGTCGATGCAGTGGGTTTCTGCTGCGCAACAACTCAACACAAAAGGTGTAATAATGTCAGCTTTATGGGTCTGAATCTCTCTGAGGCCACTCATAAAAAATGAATGCAGTAATGTGAAGGTTAGGTGGGTGCTTTGGAGGAAACCTTCTTTACCGCCTAATGTCAGTGGGACGCCCCGCATAAGAACCGGTTCTGCTTCTAGTGCAACATTTGGAGATTCATGTTTCTGAGTTCTGAATCTGCAGGAGTTGGTGAGTTGGGTCAGGCGTGCGTGGAGCTAGTCGATCACAGAGCTAGTGAGTTGTTACATAGTCAGTCAGTGTGTGACAACCTGCAGGCTGGGCTCTGGCTCGCTGCCATGCCTCTGTCAGCAGTTTGGTAGTGGAGTGAGGAGGAAGAGGAGGAGGAGGAGGGAGGTGAAGAAGGAGTGAAACGAGGAACAGGAGGAGGCAATGAAGTGAAGAGGGAGGGGGCTGTGGCGGGAATGATGGGCAGCTCGCTAACAGCCTCTTTGCGTCTATTAGGGCTCTAATATAAGGATAAGAGACACTACAGGGGGGTGCAGCTCTCTGCTGGGTCTGGATCTGACCACCGCACACGAGCAGAAAGACACAACCCATCTCTGTCCATAGCTCATAAAGGGCTGGGCGCTATTCTGTCTTTCGGAGTTTATTGCAGGCTTCCAGCTAGAGAGAAGATACTGGTATCATATGAAACTAGAAAACCTAAAGAATCAACTGGTACCAACCATGTCCTGCTAGCTTGTTGTAAAGGAGGCTAAATAATGCTATGAAGTTACGCTAAATTTTGTAGAGGAAAAACTGGCATGGCGATTTTCAAAGGGGTCCCTTGACCTCTGACCTCAAGATATGTGAATGAAAACAGGTTCTATGGGTACCCACGAGTCTCCCCTTTACAGACATGCCCATTTTATGATAATCACATGCAGTTTTCTTTTTATTTTTTGAATAAATGTGTTATTTCCGCCGATTCTAAAATGGTGTATCTGAATATTTCTGCACACTGGGGTCCCTAATCAGGCTTGAATTACGTAAATGGGGTATCACTGTAAAGCTGAGACTCTTGTGGATCCAATGAGCCCAACTGTATTAATGTGTGATGATGTTAATCCTGATAGTAGCCATTATTAGCCGCTCTTATGCACTTTCACAATTTATTGTAATCAATCAATTCATATTTATTTCTTATTAATGACTAGAACAACTTGACACACAGCGCTGAACTGCATCTCAAATTAATCTCCAGGTTCCCAGCTTTCTGTTGATGTACACCACTTCTATGTGACATGTACTGTTGACTAGTTATCAACCCTGAACATCCCCTGTCCCCCCCACCCCGACCACTCTAAAAAAAATAAAAGAGGTCGGACTGAAAAGGGGTTAACCCCAGCAAGCCAGTCGCCTGCTCTTGGCTTGCTGCGCCGGCGTATACTTAGCCGAAGACGAAGCTTAGAGGGACTTGAGGAGGCACTGTAGCGCTGCTCCAGTAAACAACTGTGGAGGCCTCGGTCCCTGATCAACAACCAACCTTAATAACAAGCAACAAGCGCGCAGTGTGTCGGGGCCCCATCTGGACACTGGTCCACTGAAAACTGTGCTTGTTTTTTGTGCCATGAATTCCACCTTTGTTTTTGAGCCAATTTTAAATAATTACAAAAGCAAGGGATTCAATCAGGGAGCAGCTGTCTGAAGCAACGCGCGCGTGTGTTTTTCCGTGTTTGTGTGCGCCGACGAGGGCCCGGCATCAAAGTGAATCGGAATATCACAGAAGAGCAGCGATGGCAACATCTGAAGCTCCGGTTCCCTGTTAATGTGGAGCACACCGAGACACGCTATATAGTGCGTTCCCTGCACATGCATGCACACACACATCCCATGTTCAGACCCGGTGCTCATGTGCGAGAGAAGAGAAACACTGTCAGCATGCGGAGACAAGAGCAGAACCATCTGTCTCTTTATTACACTTAGCTTGAATGTGTGAATGCTGCTGTGTGTTTAATGCTATTGTGTGCCAGAGTAACACAATGAAATGTGGTGAGATGTGTGACGGTCCATCCATCTGTCTGTCTGTCTGTCTGTCTGTCTGTCTGTCTGTCTGTCTGTCTGTCTGTCACACTCAACAGCAGCTCCGCCACCGCTGATCAGCTTTTGATGAAACTTCGCAGCAACATTTGTTTTAACTGTATGCGGCACAAGATGTTGATTTAATCATATGCTGATTAGATTTACACAAAAACTAAAGAAACAATCATCATATTGCCACACATTCTGGGATTTGTAAAATTGCTCTGATTGGACTACCACGGAGCGGGAGGCTCTACTTAATTGCTGGACTTTGCAGAACTTAAGGGGATGATGCATTGCAGCATAGTTTTTTTTAAAACTTCAAAAAACAAAAGTATACTAACCAAGCAAGCTAAATGGGGTGCATTACATTTGTTTTCTAGACTGTGCTTTTGCATAGAGCCTCAGATCCATGCACGCAGGTACTGTATGTCTCTTCACAACCCGACATCTAGGCCACACTATTATTTCTGTACCGACTGAGTCGATGGTTGATAATGAACCCACTTTGGTTTCTGGCAGCCTGGACTGCTGCCCTCACCACTTTGCTGAATTTGGCCTTTCTGTTTAAAGAGGACCTAGTATTCTTTTGTGCTTTTTTAGGGCTGTCTATTCTAAATTTGAATATTGAATAGTAAATAGATATTCAAATATGAAAATTAATATTTGATTGTGGAAAAAAAAGCTGTCTGCCTCGCGCACACTGAACGCACCACATGACAGGAGTCACACAACGTCACTTTCATTAATTAAAAATGAAATGTAACGTTAGGTCAAGCTGAACGAGGAATAATTCAACAACAAGCGTAATGAGAGTGCAGAGAGTGAAACGTAGTGTCCTAACAGCGAGCGTTACGTTACGTCATGTAAACAAACCACGTACCTATCAGCATTGCGCTCGAGGTCAGACTGGAGACTTAATCCCTTAAAAGATGGGTGAGTAGTACTTACGATCTTCCAACGTTTGTACTTTTTAAACAGAAGATGCATGTTTTATATTGTGATATTTACTGGAAAATGGATAGAATATATCCAACAGCAAGTAAGGAAACTTTCAGGTGATCTCCTGACAATCTCCCTCCAGCCGGCTGTCACCTTATGAGGAGGTATCTTGTAGATGCCTCATTTCAACTTCTCCTATCAGCCGTTCTTCATCCACTGCGGTGCTTTCAAAGCGAGTGATGGGAATAAATAGAAACGGGGCGTCTGACAACATCGCTTGCAGCCAGTGGCCAGACATTGTGTCATGGACATAATCCAAAAAAAATTGATATTTGAATAGTTCAAACCTGTGTGTTTTTGTAAAACGAATATTTGAACGTCATTTTTGGCCAATTTTTATTTAATTAAAACATTTTTTGTGCAAGTAAAAGTCTGCAAAGTTACAAAGCCCCAAGGCCACACCAAAGTGAGTTACTCTCCTCCACAGAAACACTGCTCCTGAACTGCATGAAACACCTCGCTTGAAGTCCCGCCTTTTCATCCGTAACGTTGTGATGTCACCAAGTAACACATTTGCATAATACCTGCCTAGCAGCTATTTTGGCACGTCCTCAAACAGAGCTAGTTACAGCGGAGTCCGAATGGTTTGGTTCGGTTGACCAATCACAACATAGTGAGTTGGCTGACCAATCAGAGCAGACTGGGCTTCTTTACAGGCATCTGAAACTGGGATATGATTTGTGCAACCACATAAACAGAATGTTAGTGCGGATGTAAACTTATTTTATGAAAAAAAAATGTTTAGTGTTGTCATTATCCAGCTTGTTGTTACCTGAGCGATTCGGCCATGCGCCGCAGGTCTTCATTCTGCTGCTTGAGCCGCTCTAGCTTGGCCAGGATCTTGGAGAGCTCCCGGCTGGACCGCTCCGGGTGTTCGCTGTCCCTCACCAAGTGACCGCCGATGTAGAAGAGGAGCGTGCCCCAGGCCAGCAGCACCAGGGTAATCCAACGCCATGAACCCGCCCAGGGCCGCATGGTGCAACCTCGCCCACCCCAAAAAACGCCTCTCGGTGTGCCCCGTACACCCACCGACCCGCCCGGCCTGCCTGCCGGATGCGCGCACACACTCTGTGGCCTGTCACCACAAGTGCCGCAGCGCCAGCCTTGGCATCGGCATCTTTGCAGGGATGGTGTGCAGTAAATGACAGATGGGAGGGAGACGCGTGTGTTTGTGGCTCAGGGGTGTGTAGAAGAAAAGGCAGCGGGTGTTTCTCCAGTGATTCAAGCCTTTCCTGCGTGTGCTAAAGCATGGCTGGCACGCTCCGATGTCTGAGGCCCAATCGGTGTCTCCTCCCCTCCGCCCAGCTCCCTGTTGACCAGCTTGTCCCGCACCGCTTTGCTGTTTTCTTCCAATCCCACAGGAGTCTTTTATTCGAGCTGTGTCCTGTAGAAGCAAAGAAAGACACGGGAGTTAGTTGAGCTTACTGCACAATGTTTTGTCTTGCACGTAGTTTATGTGCTTGTTGGTCAAAGAGAAGCAAATTAAAATCATAGAGGAGCTAGGCCAGTAAGCCAGCTTGACAGACAAATACTCCTGAAGAGGAGCAAAGCATGCCTCATACAGAAACAGAGAGCACAGAGCAGAGCAGACAGACCGTCAGCTAAAGCCAAGATGCTGCAGACTGGTCCCGACATAACCCTGTCTCAGCAGCCTACAGGATTGATCAGCATGACACTGCAATTTGCATTTACATAGTGATGTGCAGTCCCTGAGCTATGCTGCATTGCTGTCGAGGCAGAGGGATGTTCCACTTTTCCACGTCCTGCCTGCCTGCACATTACCAACACACTTGTCCTCACATACAGAAGCCGTCACACAACCAAGAATACATCTTTTATTTCCACCGCATCCTCAACCGAAGCCTACCACAACCCACTTCCAACGCTTCCTCCCCTCGCTGTAAGTTAAAGCACGACTAAGCCCGAAAGTTAACGGATTTGTTTTGAGACGGCTAAATCCCACAAAGTTCTCCCCAAGCGTTTTTCCTCCTTCCCCACATGCCCGCCGCCATCCCCGTAGCCTCCGTGACAGAATGCAACATTGTCAAGGTGATACGGTGAGCTCAACGGAGCAGAGGGAACGGGGAAAAATCCCTGGATCATCACTTCCCTTCATCCCAAAGCAGCGGGGGAGATGAGATGGACGCGTGCCGGGTTTATGAAGCAACCTTCGCTGTCAACTCCCCAACAAAGCCCTGCCACGCAACTAGAGACTAGTCGTGTGATGGGATGAAGACTGGCAGGTGTGTCTGTGCACACAACATCTAAGTGTGTGCGCGGGCGCTATCATCTCCGAGTGTGTACCACGGCGTGCTGGAATAATGCCAAGCGTCTTAGACTCCATGTGATTGGTGCGCTTGATTGACATGTCGCAATATCTCCGGTGCCTCCGCCTGTGAGCGTTCAAGACGGAGGAAAGTGTTCCTGCTGGGGTTTCGCCTGGCAGCACAGAAGTAGGTTAACAGTTAGCTCATCTCGTTTACCATGGCAGCATAATTGACATGTGGGACATGAACGCTGTGATACCGTAGAGTCTGTTCATGCGTCGGTGGCGCAAACTGCCCAGAACGTAGCAGAGCTGAGATCGCTGGAACAATGCAAACTCTTCTCCTTCATTTCTTACTGAATGATGCAGGATTATTGAAATCTGTGCAGACTCTCCTTCCTCGCCGGCGCCCCTGTTGTGACTAACCCAGGCTGACACCAGGGTGGCTCCTCTTTATGCATGCAGCACAAGGATGTGCTGAGCTGTGTTTTATTATGGAAAATAAGAGCTGCGAGAGGGTAGCACTCCACCGGCTAATGCACGACTGGGACTTTACTAAAAGGCAGCCTGCAAAAACCCTTGTCACTGTGTTTGAGGAGCCATAATGAGGTTTGTGCTCAGTAGACTAAAACTGATAAATATAAAACCGTTGGATGAGGCAGGCGACTGCTTTCCAAATAGGATATGGGAATTTTTTTTGGAGATAACGCTTCTAGCTAGTTGCTCGGCTTATACTTAAAAGTCAAGCGAAGCTAGTAATATATTTCTAGCATATTAACAGAACGTTGGGGAAATTAACATGAAATGTAATATTTAACGGCTGACCTGGGACACTGGTTGTCACTGATACCAGTTCAGATAACAGAGACGTGAAAGCTCAAATGTGCTGTACACACCTGACTACAACTAATGCGGCGAAACACATCCGTTATATTTACAGTCACTGACATCAGTGTTGTCTCCAATTCAGCTTGTGAGTTCAAATATGTGACAGAAAACCTGTGTTACAAACACAGACTGTATAGTAGAAGTGGACGTAGTCACTGTGACGTCACCCATTCGTTTATGGACTGCTGTTTTGAAGCCTCGAGTTTGGCATTTTGGTCGTCGTCATCTTGGTTTTTGGCCTTCACCATATTGTTTTTTTGCAACCAGAAGTGACATGAGAGGGTGGAGCTAAGTATGACCAAACCTTGAGTAAGACATTTTTAGGCGACCAAAATGGAGCGTGTCTAGAAGGTATTCCGCAAATTGCGAAATCTGATTTGAGATCTGCAAAAACTTGCAAAAACTGCCTCAACCTTAACCATTCAAGGTCAATGCCTAACCGTAACCATCTCGCGAGAGTTTCCCCAACTCGCGGGTTCCCTTCTCGACACGACCACCAAAATGTTACAATTAACTTTCATGAACTGAAACCACACTGTGAAGACAACTCCCAGACTGGACAGCGCCACAATAGCGACCTGCCAATCACAAGGTAGCCACGCCCTAAAGCATCCCCTGCTTTATGGTCTATTTGACTCTAAATGGGACCATAATTTACTAAATGAACATCATGCTGTATTGAAGAAGACTTGAAACTAGCGATTGAGACCATAAACTCATGTTTACAATGTTTACTGAGGTAATAAATCAAGTGAGAAGTAGACTCATTTTCTCATAGACTTCTATACAATCAGACAGGCAAGAGTGGTCTGACAAATTCTATGGAGTTGCATTTTGGGAATTGTAGGTTTTCTGAAGCTTCACTCAGAGCCTGTATGTGGAAAGTGAATGGTGAAGCAAGAGAGAGAGCGGCGGAGACAGAAGCGAGTAACGCTATTGACTCCAGCCCAGGATAAGTTAACAGAGTTTGGTTTGTCCGTTCTTGGCTACTGTTGAGACATGGTGGAGCAACATGGCCTGATCCCTGTGTAGATATAAACGGCTCATTCTAAGGTAACGAAAACACAACGATTCTTAGTTTCAAGTGATTATACACTAATGAAAACATGCTTATTAATATTATATTCCATTTCTGCCAGTAGATCCCCCTAATTGCTACACACTGGTCTTTTAAGCAAACATCATTTTACAAGGTCAAACTAAAAAGAATCAGGATAATGAGACCAACCACAGTGAAAAACACATCCGTCACTAAAGGTCATGTCAAGGTAAATGTTGGTTTTTCATTGTTGGACATGGCAGCAGAGTCTGCTGACGCTATTGGTGAAACTGTTACAGTCTAGCACCATTAACAGCCAAAGCAAATTCACCTTAACGTTAGAGTCTAGGTTGTAGAACGGTGTGTGTGCTCAGAGTAATGTGAGATTAGCTCAGCGAGCAGAGGTTAGGTAACAGAACCTGAGATCAACCGCTTGTAATTAAATACTGCAAGCTCCCAATAATCATTATTAAGGAGATGTACTCCAGAGGGGACAAAACCTGCAGGATTATTGGCTAATTCTGCTTTAAAAATTTAAGCCATCTTTACTAACGGGCGCATTATGATAATTATCAAACCCAGTGAATGGCTTCAGAAAACGAGTGAAGAAGGTTTTTTACGGGTTTCTTTTCAACACGCCTTTCAGCTCAGCCTTGGCTGTGACGAGGCGGCGAAGGAGAGAAAAAGAAACACATTCACGGCGCCTCTTTCGCTGGAGATCGGTGTGTTTTATAACTAAACGTGTGAGGAGACATCCATTGAGTCCTGTGTCAGCAGAATGTGGCCTGATTAAAGAGAGAATGATACTTTACTACAATTTATTCCACTGATGAAGATCTGCCAGTGTTAATAGTCCACCAGAGATATTACGATTGAGGATTTTAGCATTTTTCTCAAACCTCTCACATTTGCCCTCGAGTCGCCACGAACAGGGGGCATAAATAATGGAAATTATAATAATGTCAGTTAAATAAATAAGTGAAAGTTCCCTACTGTGGCACAATCATTTCTGTGTGGCAGATATGCTGACAGTGGGATTTAAGAGAAATTGGCCATATAGCGCCTCTTTTATTATTCCAGTTTCTTCCATCAAGCCCCTCCTCCCTCATCTTCCAAGTAAAATGGAAACGTGATTGCGAGGTCTCAGCTACTCCGGACAAAATCAAATATGTCACCGCTTCCTTTTGAATGTGCTTTAATAGAAGGAGGGAATAAGTGGGCCTTTACCGCTCCACCTACACACCCGCTCCCAAAATCTTCCCTCTCGACCTTGCCTTTTTTCAAACATCAGCACTCTCCCACAATGCCCTTCGCCTTGCTGTCACGGCAACCGAGGGGGCCTGCTCGGGTGCCGGTAAAGGCTGGCGCGGTACATGTGGCACCGCGGGGCGGACTGTCACCGCTGTCACAAAATGCCCCTGCTCTGCAGCAACATGCAGGAGCCCTGAGGAGGTCAGAGGAGATGACCTGTTTTCAGTCCTGCTGGTTAATCTTCAACGTGACTCGGGCCGCAGCAGAGGTCGTCCATCAGCCCGCGCTCCGGTCTCCAGGCAATAAGCACCGCGATGAGGTCCACTGTTGAATTATGCATGGAGCTCGGCTTCTATTACACCAACACGACCACTCCAGCTCGGGGACTACTGCAAAGGAGCGTCATCTATACCATTTATATATATATATGTCGCTTCTCATCCATGTTGGTTTAGGAGAGTGTATTAGTATGTGTTGCTAGGGGCAACCCTAAGGGGAATATGCAGCAACATGTTATGGTATGTAGCGTGGGGGCAGAGATATGATGAGTGTGTCTGACAGGTAGGAGAAGATCAGGAGTAAATTAGGGTTGGCAATCACTAGAGGCCCCACGATACTTGAGTTACAATAAGATATATTGTGATATATGTAAGGGATGATATACAGCGAGTCGGTGAATAAATGAACCCTGACAGGGTGATGCACTGGACCCCGAGGCGAAGCTGTACATTATCCCGCTTATGACACGGCTACTTACTTTAAAAATCAATAATTTGACACAAAAATGGTTCACCAGAGTCCGACATCAGAACCGCGTCCATAGCAACGGTCTGTTATACATAGCAACGGTCTGTTATAAAGAAACAACAGACCAGTAATGGATTCCTTAGGTTTTCTGGTTTCATATGATACCAGTATCTTCACTCTAGCTTTAAAACTGAGTAAATGAATAAATGTAAATGCATGGGAAGGATGCCATTTCCAATGGGAAAAAAATTAGTGAAAATAATAAGGCTGTCAATCGATTAAAATATTTAATCGCAATGAATCCCAAATTAATCGCACCGTTTTTTTATCTGTTCAAAATGTACCTTAAAGGGAGATTTGTCAAGTATTTAATCCTCTCATCAACATGGGAGTGGGCAAATATGCTTGATTTATGCAAATGTATGTAAATATTCATTATGGGAAATCAATTATCAACACAAAACAATGACAGATATTGTCCAGAAACCCTCACAGGTACTGCACTTAGCATAAAACAATATGCTCAAATCATAACATGGCAAACTGCAGCCCAACAGGCAACAACAGCTGTCAGTGTGTCAGTGTGCTGACTTGACTATGACTTGCCCCAAACTGCATGTGATTATCATAAAGTGGGCATGTCTGTAAAGGGGAGACTCGTGGGTACACATAGAACACATTTTCATTCACATATCTTGAGGTCAGAGGTCAAGGGACCCCTTTGAAAATGGCCATGACAGTTTTTTCTCGCCAAAATTTAGCATAACTTTGAACAGTTATTTAGCCTCCTTCCCAACAAGCTAGTATAACATGGTTGGTACCAATAGATTCCTTCGGTTGTCTAGTTTCATATGATGCCAGTATCTTCACTTTAGTTTTAAGACTGAGTAAATGCATAAGCTTTGGAAGGATGCCATTGCCAGTGGGAACAAATGAAGTGAAAAAGAGGTTTAAGCATCTACAGTATACCTGGACAACTGGACAGAAGCTGTATTTTTGTGCTGATAAAATACATTTTCCATCCCAGCATTTGCCCAGTTTGATCTGAGATGTCTGTTTCTCAATATCAGTTTACGAGCACAACAGAGCGGGCATCTTGCAGGTGTGTTCGGACTACAGGAATGCAGCAGGAGAAACATCAACTCCGACTCCGGCAGCAATCTTTAACCATTATTTACCCGTGGATGTTCTGCTGAGCAAGCTGTTCTTGAGCAACAGAACTTCTTTATAGCCATAAAGCTACACTCATTTCCACCTGATAGCTTTCCTGGTGCAGCCACAGTTTCCTCCAAACGGCCACTGAGCAGCTTTTTCTGGCTATTTTCTCAGCTGGTCTGGAGGTTCAATCCGGTGACCTTTCAGCCTCTCCCCCAGTTCCCAAGTAATGGATCGCAGTAGTGTCGGGAACACAGGGGTTGACACGTTTCAAACACAAGTACCGGAGCCAAAGACGCTACATGGAAGTGGATCCAACAACAGAAGCGGGGGATGGCACTTAAAAACGGATCATAATGTATTTATTCCAGAAAGCTGCAGCAACGGGGAGAAACAACACAAATGTTTCAGGGAGGGTTGTAACCTGGAATGTTTGCTCCCTTGTTTCCTGCCATTCGCAACCAAAACATTACGATTACATTTTGAGTGTGACTCCGTGATTTATTTTTTTCTTTCCATCAATATGAATATGAGCGAACGTCTGACTCACTCAGCAGCAGAGTGCTGCCGCTTCCCAGCGCTCGGTTTCTCTCCTCGCTTGGCTCAGAGCCGAGATGCGGAGACACCCTTTCGCTTTTTAGGGGCGCCCCGGCATTTTATATATGCATGTGTGTGTGCTCGTGAGTGGGTGTGTGGGAGTCACCCGGCTCGGTCGGGCATACCTGACTGCCCACACACACACACACATACGCTCTCACACACACATCGCCTACAGGAGGAGAGTGGTGAATATTTCATGGGCTGCTGTTTACTTCACAACATTTCTAAGCTGAATGTGGAGGAGTCCATTAACTTTAGACCAAATGGCAGAGAGAAAGCCTGGCGTCACGGGAGGAAGTGGCGAACACAGATAGATGGCGAGCTGGGAGAGTACAGATGGCCAAAGTAACTGCACTGGGTTTGAATACACATACACATGGAAAGGCCCGGAGCTAACGCCGAGTACACCGAGGTCGTGTCCTCAGAATTGTTTACGGGAATGTGTTGGTTTAACACATAAACATATAAACAAATATTCATCTACAAAGATATATCTGTGTCCAAGATGTTTTGCAGTTGAACAATAAGTAAATTGTAAGAGTGAATATTAGTAAATTTTGAACATCAAACATCTTTGAAATGTTTTTTTAATGCAATTTTTATAATCAATAATTTGGTTTGATTATTATTTTAATAAAACTAAATGTCAAAATTTTCTGATTCCAACTTTTTAAATGTGAATATTTTCTGGTTTCTTTACTCCTCTATGACAGTAAACTGAATATCTTTGAGTTGTGGACAAAACAAGACATTTGAGGACGTCGTATTGGGCTTTTGGAAACACTGATCGACACTTTTCCACCATTTTCTGACATTTTATAGACCAAACAACTAATCAATTAATCGAGAAAATAATCACCAGATGAATCGACAATGAAAATAATCGTTAACTGCAGTCCTAATATATATATATATTATATTGTATTATAACTACCCCCGGTCCTCAAGGGGTCCCAAAAGCCCCAAGTTCATTGCATGTCAGTTGGTTTTGTTAAATTAATTAATTTAACACTACTTAAATACAATATCAGCTAAGGCGGGCGTGCATTGATTTGATGCCATGTCTTGTAGAGGAAACCTATGTTGAAATCTATCGTTAAGAGCATTATAATTTGAGTTTATATTATGCTCACATGATGCATATTCCTCCCAGCATGGATGTACTGGTTGCTCTTCACTCAATGGGAGCTTGGAGGCTACAGTGTACACACAGTCTGCACAACAGATGGTATGGTGGGTAGGGGGTCCGTAGGGGCTCAGCAGCAAACAGCCTTTCCAGGTTAATTCAGCCACGCTAGTGTATCAAAAGCATCCGATAACCTGCTAATGGAACGGTCGGCCTCTAATGGAGACATCGTTTGGACGCGGTTACCAGAGAGTATTAAAATCAAATATTTGTCAGCTCTTTCCAAAAGAGGGTTGTGTATTCACAGAGCGACACGCTTTTCATCCTCGAGCACCGACTATCTAAAGCGGGGGCCCCTCCACTCGAAAAAGACGCCAATGGCAGCCCGCCCGCTTCATCGCAACTTTGAGATTAAGTCTCGCAGAAGTGGCTAAAGGTCTCAGGGAAGTTCTAGCCACGCGACCGCTGAGCCCGCTGCAGCCTGGCATTCAGTATCAGAGCTAAGCACGCAGCCTCTCCTTCAAGGTTATCTCTGTGGAGAATTCGCTGACAGCAGGATGCACACGCACGTGCACTCGCACAGTGACACTCAGATAGGTACACACACACACACACACACACAAACACCTCATTGGCCCGGAGAGGGGGGGAGGGCATGTTTGTTCCGGCGGTTTATGCAAACAAGTTTTTAATTGGGATGCAGGGACGTATGATTAACAGTAAAAAGCACCAATCAGTCCTGTTTTTATTACTTTTTATGTCCAAATAAAAAACGCCGACCTGGGCGGGGGCCCCACCTGCCAACCCAATCTGTCTCCTGACGAGTGAAGGTGGATCGCGGGGCTCAGACGTGGTCAAGGACAGCATTGTAAATTCACCGTGTCACTGAGGGTGATGAACTGGCTCTGCAACGGTGTGTTTCTGTGTGTGTGTGTGTGTGTGTGTGTGTGTGTGTGTGTGAGAAAGAGAAGGGGAAAAGAGCAAGAGTCAATGCCACTCAAGCAGCTGCATTTATCATGCCTGCAGCAGAGGGGACATTAAAAAAAAGTGCATGTGCGGGTGTTTGTTTGGGAGGGTTGTGAAGAAATTGTGGAACTAAGCATCATTACATAATTGATCATTTACTTTATGCACAGCAGCGCTGAGAAAAACAATCCTCTGAGCGCGCTACAAAGAACCTTGACCGCCATTATTTGCGAGAAACCATTCATCTACCTTGAGCTATATTGCTGCGTGGGTCCACACACACACACACACACACACACACACACACACACACACAGACACAGACACACACACACTTCCTGTCTGTTTCACTTTCTGTTCCTCATAATGAGTCCCAATGACGGCTGACCTTTCGCGGCCTGGGGGTGCCGGGGATGAGCGAGAGAGGTGGGGGGCGGCGAGGGGAGGGTGGATGGGCCTGTGATGACCCCATACAGAGGGTGGCAACCTTCATACAGTTACTTTAAAGTGGCCTAATGAGTGACTAAATACACAAGAGAGAAGAGAGAAAAGAAGGGATAAGAGAAGGAAAGCAGTGTCCATAGAAGGAGGGAGAGGAGGAGAGGACAGCTACTGTTACACAGCGCTGCTAAATTGTGTGATTTTATCATCGGAATATGCGCTGACGCATAATGCGATACGCATGGATCCTCTGAATATGGATTCTGCTCAGATTACAATCAGACCTTTGAAGCAAGACTTGGAAGTGGACAGGCTCGCATTGTGATTACAATTCTATATCATTTGGCTGCGATCCACAATGAGCTACAGAAAAAGATGGAATTAAAGGTGTTCTAAATATTGCGGTATTTCAGGTTAATCCACCCAGAGGAGGTATAAACAGGCATTTCCAGGTGAAGCGTGGATGCGTAGCTGTGTGAACACTCTTTGGTAGGGGTGGAACGAGTATTGTGATATTATGATGTGCAATACTGTATTGATTCTTCAAAACAACGTATTGGCCGCTATTCAATATTCAGTTTTAAAGAGAGTGAAGATACAGGCATCATATGAAACTATAAAACCTAAGGAATCCATTGGTACCAACCATGTCATACTATCTTGTCCAGAAGGAGGCTAAATAACGCTCCAAAGTTACTCTAAATTTTGGCGCGGAAAAACTGTCATGGCCATTTTCAAAGGGGTCCCTTGACCTCTGACCTCAAGATATGTGAATGTAAATGGGTTCTCCGGGTACCCACAAGTCTCCCCTTTACAGACATGCCCACTTTATGATGCCGCTCCCCAGCATTGACCAGCAACCAGACCTCCAACAACAGCAGGTCTTTATTCTTTTTATTAAAAAGAATTGATTATTTTTCAGTCAAATCATATTTTAGTTGCTTTTTGTGAGTTGATATAAATGTAACTGATTGTGTTAAATGGGTATATGATATCGTCTCATATCAATCGCAGGCCCCTGAGTTGAATCTGAATCATATCGAGGCAGACTCAGTAATAACGGCAAATATTGCATCGTTGTCCAAAGAATGGATATGATGTCGTATCCTGATGAAACTGGTGATTTACACCGCTACTCCTTGGTATCAAAAATCACACTGAGCTTGCCTTAAAGTGTAACAACAGTGCGACTGACAGGGCAGGGAAGTAAAGGGAGAACATCAGACATGGCACGGCAGTGAGAAGAGACGGAGAAGGAATGTGTCTGAGGGTGAAGCCAGCAGTTAGTGGACACAACCACAGAGGAAGACAGTCCTGATCTCCTATCGCAATCTCCCAATAAAAGCCGAGATTGACTAGAGCAGGGGGCTCGGCGGTCTCTCGTGCAATAAGTTACGTTTTCCAACACAATAAGCAGCCCCCCCCCCCCCCCCCCCCCCCCCCCCCCCCCCCCCAACACTGAACCCCCCCCCCCACCTCACTCATCTTCTGCAACACAATTTACGGTCAGCGGTTAACTCCAATTATACCCCGGCTCAGGGCAAAACCCCCTCCGCCACAAGTCAGTGCCCTCTATGAGGCCGAGGCTTGGATGACGAAGCAACGGCTGGGGAAAAGAAAAGCTGGAGAGGAGAGCTGTGGCAGAAGAGACCCAGACAGCAGCAGCAGAGGAGGAAGACTAACAACAAGGAAGAGCAAAAAGAAATACCCAGACAGCAAGAACACCGAGTCACAGAGAGAGACAGAGGGGAGGAATAAAAAAAGGAGTGTGGTAGGAAAAGTGTGAGCCAGGGAGGTGGTAATCAGAAGAAAGATGGCGGCTGTAGACACAGAGACAGAGGGGGAGATGAAGAGTGCTCCCCGAGGGTCCAGAGTCCTGACTAATACAGAGAAGGAGTTCTATAAACAGCAGTAACACACAGCTCCCCACCGATTCAGCGCTCTCTGCTACATTACCTCCATTCTCTCGTCTTCAACACTTTTGCTCTGTGACCTCAAATCCCCCACACAGCCAAAACACGTCAGCGGTGACAAGTGATCTATCTGTTTATACTCAGTTCCGCCTTAAAGAGGAACTATTAGGCTTGTTTTCAGGTGCATACTTGTATTTTGGGGTTTCTACTAGAACATGTTTTACATACAAAAAACGATTTACATTTCGCTTCACCCTCTGTCTGCTCTGATTGGTCAACAGAACCAAACTCGTCGGTCTCCTCTCCAGCTCCGCTCTAACTAGCTTTTGTTTGAGGGCATGCCAAAATAGCCACTAAGCAGGTATTATGCAAATGTGTTATTTGTAGAGATGTGACGGTGAGGACATTTTTCCCACGGTGATAAAAGGCGGTGTGACCGATTACACCGGACATTTTACAAGAAAAGATCACAATCAATATGTGTAGCGAGCTTACTTTGATCTTTAACGTCGGGCGGCGGTGTGTCTGGCCTCTCCGGACCATCTTTAGGTCTCCATCCTCCGCATGGTGATTACCGCATTAACGTTATGGTTCCCTCATAGCGTTGGGTTTAAATCTGAGATATTGCCAAATAGGCGCTTTTGCTTTTCGCTCGACACCAAATCTTCCACCGTAGCGTCCGTCGTCCGACTATGTATTGATGACACAGCGCTGATACGCAGAAATCAACTAAATGGGTTTTATTTCTGTACAAAAAAGCAAAACGACGGTAACACAGACTACCGCGCTAAGCCTAGTTACTTGGTGACATCACAATGTTACTGAAGAAAAGGCGGGTCTTCATCAAGGCGGTTCAAGCAGTTCAGGAGCAGTGTTTCTGTTGGGGAGGGTAATCTGGACTTTGGGCTTGGTAACTTTGCAGATCTTTTACATGCACAAAAAACGATAGAACACACTAAAAGAAAGGGAAAATGCACAAAAGCAAAAAAGGTCCTTTTTAAAATCTGTTTTTTTCAAGACAAGAAAGAGAAACTATCTGGAAATTGCAGGAGACTGTTGATTATAAAATTAAAAATGTGTTAAAAAAAAAATGCCTTTCTCTTGAAATTCCTGTATTCCAAATATTTTTGAAATGTCACTGATTTAAATAATTATTTCTGACTGAGGACACATTAAAATGTTAAAAATTACTCTTTGTCCTTGCATTATTGCAGGACATCTCTGCAGATATTGAAAATGACCTCCAAGCAAGCAGTCCCTGACTCTCAGCTCTGGTCTTTTATGCGTCCCCCTCCCCCTCCATGTTTGCTCTTCCCTTTGAGTTTTCCTCCAGGTGCTCCAGTTTCCTCCCACACTCCAAAGACGTGCACGCGAGATGAAATGAAAACTCAAAATTGCCCACAGCTGCATGCATTGGTCCGTCTGTATTGGGCGCTGTGATGGACTGCCGACCGGCATGAATAAATGTTAAAGCGGACTACGAAATTAATAATTGACAAGTTGAGATGGGTGTTTTGTGCCGCGCTCCTGCCCGACTGCTGTCCTCCTCTCAACTCCCTGCTCCACTCCCTACTGCTTTATTCTGGTCGCTGGCTATCTCTTAACTCCATTTCCTCTTCTTCATCTTTGCAGATATTTTGTTAGAGCTTGACATTAAAACCCGAACCCACTGGGAGCTGCCCAGAACAGACTCGGATTGGGTTTGCACTGAATTCTCAATTTAATTGCTTTGCTTTGGGTCAGAATTGTTTGAAAATGTTAAAATACTCTAACCCCTTACTTAATGATGGGAAATTACTTAGCAACACTGGGATTCAGGGGCGCTTGGATACTATCACGTTTGGTTGTAGAAGTAGATGTCAATAATTAACCGTTTAACCGACATTAAGAATTGTAACTGATTAATGCTATCAGTTAAACGGTTAAAAGAAACATTATAAAAAAGCTGAGTAAAACTCAGAGGAGCGGCTCGTCACTTAAAGGAGAATAACTGGTCCACCTTAACAGCCCACCTTAAGAGAGTCTGAGCCGCCGTTGCAGGATACAGGACGTTGGCTTGGAGGAGTTGTAGCATTTAAATAATCTGTACACACACTGCGCTGCTACGCTCACAGCTATGTCACCGACAACCCCACACTCACCGCCGCCACTCACACGCGGTCTGTCAGCCAATGTTACGCCGCGCTAGACAGACCGTATGTGTGTCACAACGGCGAGCACGAATTGACCAGCAACGCTACATCTCTGAACGTAGCACAAACACACACACGGTTTGTCGGACAATCGCTAACGTTACGCCGGGCAGACACACCGCTGACAACCTCGCAGCTAAACTAAATGATGCGATGGAGACTTACTGGGACATTACACGCAGCGTCATGGCTGCTACCGTAACTCTCCCGGACGGGTGAACTGGGGACTCAGTTGTCTGTTTTGTGCGTACACTGCAGCTGGTGATAAATGATGGATTTAACCTGTTTGTGCGTCGGCTTTTCGTTGCAGCTGGGCGGCTTATTAGGCACTATAAACAGCACCGCTGCATGCGACGCATTAATCTTGTCAGTTAACGCTTAATAACTGGTTAACGAGGGTCGGTTATCGGTTAGAAAATTACAGAAATTCCGGGAGGTTGGGAAAGCTTGAGCACAGATCCTAACCTCTGCTCCCCTCCCTTCCTTTAAAGAGCCTTGCTTCATCCCCGTCCCTCCACCACAGCAGCCTGCATGCGTCACAACACGAGCCATATTGACAGAACTCCTCGTCCCCGTCAGGTTGTGTTTTCTGCTTGGGGTCCGCACATTCGTTCGTTCTCCTCCGTCTCCTCCACTCCGACTCGACGTCTGGCACTGTGTGTGTGTGTGTGTGTGTGTGTGTGTGTGTCTGCTCAGCCCATCAGCTTCCGCTTGGATGCTCCTTCCACTCGAGGTGACCCGTTTGTAAGCCTTTTTGCAGTTAATGTATAGATTGTGTAACAGTTCCATGTGAAAGGAGGCATGTCTATTATTTTAGTCTGAGATGTCAGCAACGGTTGGCGTGATTTCATCTGACCAGTTCAACAAGAGTCTATTCTAGTATTGCAGGAAAACAAGGCTGAAGGGTTTCACTACATTCAGCCTTGAGTTCGCTTGGCTCGGATATACCATTGGTTGTTAGTGTAATGAAACTGACAATTACAGGCTACAGTGCAAACATTCCCTCTGTGGCTTTTCATAACCAGAGGCTTTTTTAGTGGAGTCATTCGGGCTTAGCCCTAAATGGTTCGACTCTGCATTCCTCCAGAGGACAATAAAAAAAAAAGATTCACTGAGAAAAAAAAAAAAAAAAAACCTTCCTCACCTCCAGGGGATGAAGACTCCTAAATGCGATTAAAGAAAAATACTGGCACACTGTCTTCCCTGACCCCTATTAACGAAGAAAGCAGCCGCCACATCTCTCCTCTCCTCACACCCTGCCGCTAAGCAGGACCTGTTGCTCAAAATCACATTAACTAACAGCAGATGGATAAACTCAATAGAACGGCGTGCCAGGCTGCGCTAACGCTGAGCTGATGCAATCACACCTACGAACGAGATCCCTCCTTTTTACTACTCCGAAATGGAGAAATAAAATGACTCGTCGCCGCGACAGAAAGGGACTATTTCTCTCTCTCTAGTCCTTCCTTCTATATCCAGTGCAGCAGGCACAGCTGAGGCCTTGTTAATACTTTGTAAAGCCGGAGCAGGAGTTTACACAACATGACTTTGTAAAAGCTGAAAGTGAAGGGAGAGGCTAAACACTTCAACTGCTGGCGGAACATCGTGATCCAACTGGGAGCAGCTGCATCCTTGTTTCGATAATACACCAACAACACGCTGTCCCCCCTTCCGGCTGCGAGGATCCGTCGAGAGACATCCCGAGGCGCTCTCGCTCTCTCTCTCTCTCGGACACTCAGCCATGTTACACATCAGATATCAATGTTACATACATGTACATGTGCGCCCTGTCAGTTGTCCTAAACGTCGGCCCTGACACCAGGCTAGACAGCGCAGGGAAGTCCATCAATCTCCCTGCAGGGCAGGCCACCAGTTTGTTGCTTATTCAGTTCCCTCCGTGCTATGATTGGGTCTTTCACCCCCTCACTCGCTCGCAGGCTCCTATTCTCTGAGTGTGTAACCAGCCACCGCGCACAGCTGTCATGTGTCTGGTGAGAGCGGTGTGACTGACATTCATTGTTCAAGATTGAATATGCATTTCTCCCTCCAGGACTGACGCATGCCAAATGAAGGACATCCCCCTGATTGATGGCATCTATTTATAATAGGGCTCTCTCTCTGTCTCTCTCGCTCTCTTTTTGCACATGTTCAGACTTCCTCTTTATTTCTCTCAGTCTGACATGCTGACCTTTGAAAGGCCCAGAACTGGAATCCAACGCCGGGCGATATGACCACTACCTCTTTTCTTTCTATTGGCAATGTAAGGGGACATATCTTAAGTATGTAATGTGATTGTAATGTGATTCATTCAGAGTTAATAATAACAGCCATGCTGTTGTTTTCAGTTGTGAGTGAACTGTAGCTGACTGTCGAGCAACCTGGATCTCAGCAATAAAGAATATTTGTAAAGAAGTGTTGTTTTTTCACATATTTAGCCTGATGTTGTTTTATTATTCCAAAGTTTTTTCACCTCTTTTCACCACAGCCAAACTGGGAATCACACTATATTTAATTGAATTTACATCTTTGAAGAAACACAAAGCTGACATAACCTTTTACATCTCCACCCACATGAAGAAAGAGTTTGAAAATATCCAGCGTATAGAGTCACGCTGTTGGACCGGTACTGTACAGAAGACACGTGGGCCGTGAGCAGCGAGGCTCGACTGTGGGCGGCTCATCTAGAGATTCGCCACGTGTCGCCTAACTTTTTTTACGAGTGATGCGTGCAGTTCTCAGCCAAAATAGACTATGAAAACGATCTGTTGAGGGCTGGCAGCTCCGCAGCAGCAATGCTGTCTGTGTGGATGTGACGTAGTCTATCGGGTGTTGTATCTCCGTCGTGTGTGTGTGCTAAACCAAAATGTGTGTATGTGGGCGTGTGTGTGTGTTAATCACGGTAATGACTGTATTGCAAAATCCATGTCGTGGCCGAACGTGACACCGGTGACGGTGATGAAACCGATATACCGCCCACCCCGATTGGAAATCTCTTACAGTTCACCAAATTTCTATTAAGGGGTGAAAAAAAACCACTCTTTCGCTGCAGAAATTATACATGGGTACAGGGAAGAGGGGAAAGGAGGAGGAGGAGGAGGAGGAGGAGGGTAGTCCTGAGCACCAAGGTTAGATCACAAAACTAATCAATAATGCACTGCCTATTGTGTTTCGGCGCTGCTGCAGTCAGCTCAGCTCACTTCCATTCAAGTGAGTCCACAGCGCCGGATCGGCCTGTTCTAAGCCAACAGTCCAGATGAATGATGGGTCTTCTTGAATTCAACAGAAACAGCAAGGAGGGTGGGGGGGAGAAGAGATGATGGCCTGAGCAGATGAGAGGGAATGTGGGCGGACTTGGCAGGAGAACGAGGCACGGAGGGAGTGCCTGGTTGCCACTGCTGCAGATGTTGTTTGTGAATCTTCACACGACGTTGCACTCCAGCCGCAATCCACCAAAAATTGATGGAGACTATATGGCCCTGGGCTGGTTGCACTAGATACTAAAACACACTACAATCTTCTCTAGTACACTCTTAGTGCGATAAATACTTCATTTGGTAAATTCAATTTGATGTAAGCTGATAAAATAAGTCTTGCTTGGGCCTTCTTGCCCCGATTCGCAGCTACTTCCCCGCTGCGACCTATCGATACTCGCCAAGCCGTGCAACCAAATGCTTCCTCGGCGGCTAATCCACCCCTCGGGCAACATCGATGGTTACATCTTCACCTCCTAAATGCAAAAAAGAAAGCAGGCAATAAAGCAGTCGACTGCATTTGATTGTGCTCATCATGCTGATCATTGTTTATGGGCCCTTAGAGTGTGTAAAATGTATATTACTATCCACTCAACATCCCTATCCGTGTATTTATTACCACAAAACAGTTACACCCATTGCTATTCCTGGTGACCGTTCAATGGGCGTGAGGCCACTCTGTGTTATTGCTGATATATTGCCTTGTAATGCAGATGGCTCCCATTGAATTATTGATCTGCTCATGTGTAACGCAAACACAATAAAGTGACATAATACCTCTATGTCACAGCACACAGGATATGAGTGTGTGTATAGATCGCTAATCACAGAGAAACATAGACTATCTGGAAACCACTTAACACATGAGATCATAGAAAACAACTCAACCGTGAAATGCATTCGCAAATTTCTTTCATGTGCGAAAAAAAACAACACCACGGCTAGGGGTTTGTTTTGATTTTGATTTAGTATCTGGAGATAGAAGCGAGTCTTATTTGACTGTGTCTGAAGATTCTCGGCTAAGACGCTGCCTATTACAAAGTTCTCCAATTCAAGCAGCCGCTTGGCTCAGAGATTCTAATCACATCCCTGCGAGTACATGATCCTGGAGAACCTACGAGGCACACTTTGTACAAAGTACGCATTGATCTTAGCGCCGCTCAGCTAGCATTGATCTGATGCCAGGGCTGTGAACAGGCGGGGTGCTAGCTGGATCCCGTGTGCTCGTGTGTGAGTCGGTAATGGTCTAGTTTGGTCTGTCCGGAGGTAGAATCCACCTCTTCCCCTCTCTCCCCCTTCCTGCCTCCCCAGTCTGTCGGATCTCATCCTCCCAGTGTGTCCTCCGCGGTGTCTGCTTCTGTTCCCCTTCCTGTCGGTGAGCCGAAGGGCCAGCAGAGGGTAACGGGCTTCCAGCGTCTTGGCCCGGTAGCCCGGCTCCCCACAGCCTAGTCATTACCGCTGGCTAACAAGCAGAGAGCGAGGGACGTCTGCGGCTGCTCTTCCCCTTAACTAACAAAGGGAACGACCGCACGAGTAACTGTGGTAGCAGCAGCACGGAGGCACAGGCTCCTGCTGGACCCATAATGGTGCTTTCTCATTATATGCTGTCTCTTGGGAAGACAAAAAAAGAAGATGTACACGCTGGGCTACAGGTCCTTTCAACTAGGCATTGTGTGGGACTACAGGGGTAGAGAGGAAGGAGCAGTGTGAGAGCGACCTGTCACACGCTTTGAATTATCTTCACGAGGCGATGCTTGTGTTCCGTGTTGTCCTCATGTGCTGCATGTTTACTTCCTTAATGTCATCTTATATTTTTGTTGGTGTGCTTGGGGGACGTTAGAGGAATTCCTCAGAGGGAGGAGGGGGTGACATGAAATGAGTTTGACTTGATTTGATTTGATTCCAGTGGCTCCGTTAGAGCCGGGGGCCACATGGGAAGGGTGGAGGGGGGGGGCAGGACTCACAGGACCCATGCGTACTCAAGCGTGCAAACCAAAGTGCACATGCTCACAAAAACATATATATAACCCCAGGGATGCTAATTTTGAATTTTTTTTTCTCACCGATAACCGACCCTCGTTAACCGATTATTAACTGACAAGATTAATGCGTCGCATGCAGCGCTGATATTATTAGTGCCTGACAATGCGCCCAGTTGTAACGATAAGCCGATGCACAAATAAATCCATCATTTATCACCAGCTGCAGTGCATGAGGAAAACAGGCAACAGAGTCCCCAGTTCACCCGTCCGGGGGAGTTGACTGTAGCAGCCATGACGCTGCGTGTAATGTCCCAGTAAGTCTCTACCGCATCATTTAGTTAGCGAGTGTCCGACAAACCGCGTGTATGTTTGTGCTACGTTCACAGCTGTAGAGTTGCTGGTGGCTTCGTGCTCGCTGTTGTCACACACGGCGGTGAGTGTGGGGTTGTCGGTTGCGTTGTAGCTTTGAACGTAACAGCGCAGTGTGTGTACAGTTTATTTTGTAGGTGAATAAATGCTACAACTCCTCAAGACCCGAGCCAAACTCCTGTGTCTTGCAATAGCGGCTCAGACTCATTTAAGGTGGGCTGTTAAGGTGGACCAGCTATTCTCCTTTAAGTGACAAGCCGCTCTTCTATGCTCAGCTTTTTAGCTATTCTTTAATATATCTTTTAACCGTTAGCATTAAATCGGTTAAAATTCTTAATGTCGGTTAATTGTTAACATCCCTATATCACCCCAAACAGACACACAGACAGCGGCACATTCTGAAGGTATGAGGTGTATATATATGCAGCGCTTCCCAACACTTGGCAGTCAATTTCAGTGATGGGGGACGGAGGGAAGGAGGGAGGAAGGGAGGGAGGCGTGGGATATGTTTATTAATGTACTTAAAATACTCTTAAATCCTCGGCCCACCACTTGTTTGACAGTTGTTTTCATCAATTTTCCGTTGTGTGTCCATACTGAAGTGGGCTGTATTTTTGGCAGCATTTTTGTTGACATTTCATTTAGTCAGCTCAATATCTCATCCTCGCTCAGGCACCAAAGTCTCTCGCTCTATTATGAGCTAATGACAATAGCGTTACCCAACTTGCTCATGCAAATTTACTGGACTGTTTTACTCCCGACTGATCCTCGGCAGTTTACTGAAACAGATATACAGTCAATTATCTCCACAGCATCTTGTACAGGATGTATCCATACAGGAGCTGGCCAAAAATATCATAAGTTCTGTAAATTCTAATGCAACTTAATGCAATAGCCTTGCAATATATACTACTATTGTGAAGGTCAGAATACATTTTTTTTGCTGACACTATCAGAGAGGTGGTGCTGTAATGGATTACATTATGTTGTAAGCGTTTTTTTTTTTTATTATTTATCAATAAAACATCTTAGTATTGTACTTGCCATATTCGGTTTAGCGTTATTTTTAGGGTTGTCAATCGATTAAAATAGTTAATCGTGATTAATGGCACATTTTTTATCTGTTCAAAATGTACCATAAAGGGAGATTTGTCAAGTATTCAATACTCTTATCAAGATGGGAGTGGGCAAATATGCTGCTTTATGCAAATGTATGTTTGTATTTATTATTGGAAATCAATTAACAACACAAAACAATGACAAATATTGTGCAGAAACCCTCACAGGTACTGCATTTAGCATAAAGGTCAAGGGACCCTTTGAAAATGGCCATGACAGCTTATTTAACCTCCTTCACGACGAGCTGGTATGACATGGTTGGCACCAATGGAGTCTAGTTTCATAAGATACCAGTATCTTCACTCTAGCTTTAAAACTGAGCCACTACAACCTCAAAATCGCAGGTTGTGTTTTGCATTCAGTTTACAAGTGGTAATGTGATTGTGTCCACCCGCTGCATCAAGTATTATGATCACTGTAGTTCAATAAGGTACTCTCACTGCTTCTCAGCTTTGAATCTGCAACGATTTTCAAGTAGAAAAAAATCACAAAACCAGCATAAAAGACAGATCCAATTCCCCACACTTTGGATGCATTACATTTTGCCTGTTTGTTCAAAATCAAATTTTGATGTTGGGATTTGGTTATTGGTGCTGAAAAAGAAGTGATGATTGAAAACTTGCAAAAAACACTCTTTTGAGACACAATAAAAAAAAATGAGTGAACCACTTCAACACTTCAACCTGCACTAAACACGTAGACAAAAGGCAGCTGCTTGGAAAGCACTTTACTTGTGTTCATTATAACTACGCAAAATTCAACCGCGGAGACGTCAGTGTGCAACGTTGCCAAATAAAGCTTGAGATCTTTGTACCAAGGATAAATACCAGCTTACTGCATCACAGCAGCCAAATGAAATATAAAAAAACAAAATCTACTTGAGGGGCCATTAATTTACCTCGACCAGCTGCACAGTTCAAATCAATATGTGGAGAAATGCAGCATCTGCAAACAGCTGTTCTTGCCCCTCCTGGTTCCCACAGTAGCTCATACACCAGCAGACACCAGTTACCCCCCCCTTACCCATATATACTCAGGTCACGCAGCTGATCTTTGGCAGGTTGCATACAGAGGCTTGCGCAGAGCCGCCGTGAGACCAGAGCTCTGACCCCTGGTAATGGGTCTCTGGGGTGGTGGTGGTGGTGCGGGTGGGGGGGGGGAGTCAATCCTATTCTGCTCTGTACAGTTGTAAACCGGCTGCCGGGACGCTCCCCTGGGACCGACTCCCACATGCTGCAACCTCCCATCACCTGCCCTACCTCCCTCCCTCCTCCGCCGTCCACCGCAATGAAGCAAAGTGACGCTGTTGCCAAGGTTACGTGGGGATGGGAAGGTGGGCAGGGGGACAGGAGGGAACGGGGGGGGTAACAGATGAGATGGTTTGTTATCTGCCTACATGGTTGATGCGAGACGAAATATGATTGTGTCCTGGTGGTATAGGAAGGGATGGGTTGATGGAGGTATAGGGATGGGGACGTACGGGAAGAGTAAATATGGATGTGAAATGAGAAATTGCAAATATATCAGCATGTATATGTGTGTGTGTGTGTGTGTGTGTGTGTGTGTGTGTGTGTGTGCATGTATAAGCAGAGCAGAGGTTGGTGAAGCTTAGCCGACTCTGTGGAATGTAAACTAGCCACTGCAGCACTCCTGCCTGGCCTCAGTCAGACGCTGCCCCACCGGGGATCTGCCGTGTTGTTCGATGCCCCCCCCCCCCCTCACACAGACAAGCATCCAGCAAACACGGGGGCCGCCATCCCCGTTTAAACCGCCTCCCTGGCACCCACCTTGCTATCCAGTTGCCACGGTGATTCGCTCGCCTTCCCTCTATATCTCCAAGCATGTGCAGATAGTTTGAACAAAAGCGAGCAGTCACTTACCGTGCATTATCATTTTCACAGCTATTTGATGATACCTGCGCCTCGCCACCGCCGCAGCTATCTCCCTAGATGATTGCCCAAGGGAAGGTTCAAACGCTTTAATCTAATCTGATGACAAATGATTCGATTAGCTCGGCCACTGATTAACCTCTTCCTCTGTGTTTTGTGCACCTACAGCCGAGCGAGTCTCATTTCATCCCTCCGCCCCCCGCACCCCTCTCCCTCGCTAGACGCGGCTCTACAAATGTCAGCGTCGGCTGCATGTGTCACCGACTTGATGCATTGTGTTGTGCTGTGTGTATAACGGAGGCTCCTCTGCACCCATGGCTCACCAGCCATCTGCAGCCCACTGAGGGACACATGATGATGACGGCTGAGTCACCCATTAGCCCAAATTAGAGCCATCCTTCCACCATTCAAGACAGGGCCGCTGGCAATGCCACGCAGTCAAAGCCATTACGGAAAACACGCGCTGAACTGATTTCGCTCTGCAAATACCATTAGCTGGTGCCCCAAGATTATAAATATCCGAACTCCCAATCTGACGAAGAAAATGGGCTCGGATGGGAAACCGTGTTAAGAAAATCCTGCATCAATGTCATGGACTTCTTCACTGGTTGCCAGAGGGCAGAGAGAAGCGGGTAATGGCTACAACAAGCCAAAGATGAAGGAACAAAGAAAAACGGCGTCGGTGAGAGAGGCTTTACACGGACAGCTACAGTTGCTGCTGGGGGAGTTTTGTGATGAAGACGTTTTGAAGACACACGGGGAGAAAAATAGGAAATTTTCAGTGTAGTGTTTTGCATGGACCCCCCCTACATTTTAGCAATGAAAACAGTAATATGCACAGCAGCTTTACATCACTTTAAAACCCACTGTTATAAATCTACGAAAAAATGATTTGAAAGTTTAAAGCTTGGAATAAGTGCTCACTAAAACGGCTTCAATAATGGCGGGCCATGCTGTTCAAATGGCCTTGGTTTGGTAAACAACTGTCCTGCATGTGGGCCAATTTGTCAAAACAACATAGCTACTTCAGGCCCGGGGAAATTGCCATTTTGTCCATACAGCCTATTTTGATCCACTCATGTTTTCCGTTTCGCCACAAACGCACCCCCAACCCCCACCCGCCCTCCTTCGCCATTTCCTTGACTTGAGGGTTCCTGTCGTGTCGAATGCCAACAACTGTTGCCTAGCAACTAAATATTCACCCTGCAGAAATCCGCTAGATTATTATTTCTTTCCAAGTTTCACATTTCTGAGTGAGAAAAAAACGAAAGAAGAAGATATCTTTGTGATTTCAAGTTTACAAATCCCCAGTGGTGCACACAGGCAGTGGTGTGTGTGCTCCTCAAATGAAACGCACAACCCTCCGTCACATCTACAGACGGAGACGGTCGCAGAGACGCCGCGGGTATTTCAGGGCATGTGTGCCAATTAGAACAGTGTTAATAACCACTGAAACCAACCAGATCTATTAGTAGTAAACACCACACTACAGATGTGCATGTGATGTTAAGTGAAACTTAGACAGAGGATTTGAACTTTTGATATTGACCTGTGAGATAGGAGTGTCACGATTTAGATTCTAAATCGGAAATCGATTGAAATTGGCTTCCGATCTCGATCATCGAAATCAAAAGCAGGGTTGACAATAATTGTAGACGAATAAATACAGCTGTAGCAGCCACCTCACTCGTGGTTAAAACTATAAACCAGCACAAACACCACAATTCCCAACATAAGCTACCGTGCTCTGAACAGACACATGACACTACAAACACTAACTAAAGTAACATTTGCATTTCGGAACATAAAACAGCAAAGTTAAACTATTCAATCCAGCACTCGGGACAAGGCAGGCATGATGGGAAATGTGGGCCATCCCTGTCGCTACCATGGTCGCCATGATACTCAGGGCACTTCCTGCATTAGCCTGTGGCATTTTACACTACATGAATTAGCCTAGCTTTAGTTCTTTTTTCTTACTCATAGCTCTACTACTCTTACTTGGATCAATGTTAAGTCACGGCATCGCCCGACAAAACAACACCACGGTTGAATATCAGCCTACGTGCGGGTTTTTTTCAACTCAACGTTGTTGAAACAGAGCAGCTTAGATCGGTAGCGAGAGCAACAAGCGAGCGGGACTGGCGAGTGCCGTCTCTCAGTGCACACAGATTGTGTCCAAAGCTCGTCCTCCGCCCTCAGTGACAAACAGCGATCAAAGGAGAGAGAGAGAGAGTAAACTGTATTTTAGTAGATTACGGCACACCTGTAATGCACTGCAGGAGGATTTATGTTGTGTTTTTGTAATGATTATGTACTGAGGTGGGTCACACTGATACTGATATTGAAAAGATGCAGCTTTTTGTATCGTAGATTGTTGTTGTCTAATATTTGAAACACTTTAAAAAATAAAAAGGGAGTTCAGTTCTCTTTTTAAAGAATAATTTGAAAGTGTAAAAGACAGTTGTCAGAGCATAAAACCAACCATCTGTTGATCTTAAATCAGGACTCCGTAGTCTAACACTGGCATGTTTCGTGACACTCCCAGTATCTTGGCATGCTTTCCTCAACATTTCCAAACACGCTTGGATTTCTAAATGAGTTCTAAACATGTTCATTTCCAGGCAGCAGTTAAAAAGTACACTCACTTGACTTAACTTGTTGCCATCCTTTTGGCAAATCAGGTGTCTTTATTGAAATAAATAATATCCCAGTTAGGAAATTTCCCCTGTGTTTATGATGCTGTCATATTTCAGCTGCGTAGCTGTGCGGCGCTCCCGTCCAAATGCTCGAGCGGTGACACATATTTTTCCCTTGAAGACTGAGCGTGTGCCTATGGCAAGCAGGCGGTGTGGGCTAAACTCTGGACTCCCAGTAATATGTCTATTTATTCAGGACAACAAAGGCCCTCTGTGATAAATACCATTGGGTGGAGACTCACAATGCACACAGTCAACACTGTGGTAATGTATCATTTCCAGTCAGAATGTGTATCTGACTGTTGCAGGATGCCACAGACGGCAACGCCACCAATTTATTTGAGAAAGTATGTTTTTATGCTGATTGGTAACTCGGAGCTTTTTAAAGGAAAAAACAGCGATGATTTGATGACTCATTTTTTTACTCTTCTGAACAGCGTGTTTCTTTGCTGTTACATTGTGTTTCTGATAATAACAGCTGCGGGGGCATTATTTACTTTAATCGTGGGTACAACTGTAGTGCGGCTTCATACCAGGTGGAGACAAGCTATGGTGCATACTGTTAGAGATAATGAAGCAGAGTTCTATTTTTCATACAGTCCCAAATGCATGTGAAATGAAAGATTCTCTTTCACGTTATGCACATGTTTTGAGGGCGGGTCCATTATTTAGTTTTTTTGAGGCTTTTATATCATTCTGTAGCTTCCCAGTGGTCTTCCTTATGTATTCAAATCCCAACATTCAAAGTTTGGTCAAAGTATGAATGTTCTGGCGTTCAAATGCTATTTAGGTTTCTGCATGATGACGCTGCTACATGTACAATATATATACATCATTATGGTCAGTGTATTACATACAGTAGCTTAGATGGCGGTTGGCATGCTCCCAGTTTGGAGAAGCAGACAGGAGTACGAGCACGGAAGCTAAGCAATGTACTGCTGTGTAGACGCCACGTTAGTTCAGATCCGAAAGTCACACAATAACACAAAAAAACTAACCGATCTATGCAGCGGTAGACCAGCAACTAAAAGTAAAATTACTGTTTTTGTGAATGTAGTCTGGTGGCTTTGAGGACAGCGATATAACGGCTTCAGTTCCCCGTCGGAAAGGGCGTCTGACGGCAAGGCAAATCCGTGATAATATTCTCAATATAGCGTACACTTAAACTGCCGACAGACAGCCCTTTCCAACGGGGAACTGAAGCCGTTATATCGCTCTCTTCAAAGCCACCAGACTCCATTCACAAAAACAGTAATTTTACCTCGCAGAACGCAGGAGTCTACATACAACCCCACTTCAAACAATTTGAACTAACCCTTTCAGTTATTTCCAAACTTAGCAAAGTTGACTTTGACTCAGCTAATGCTAGCATTCACATCATTCAGAACCTTATTGATTGGCTTACTTTGGTAACATACATCACTGCTTTTTGCTAACAGCTGAGTGGGTATTTTCATTTGAAAAAAACGGAAATGAACGCAGATGGACCTGCCCTTTAAAGTAACAAAAGAGGAGGAAACAACAAAGATTACTAATTTGAGAGTATAAATCAATTCAAGGGAATTAATAACTAGTTAATACACACAAATTTATATTATGAATTACAAATTTGGGCGCAAAAACTATCAATATTTTTAGCACTACTTGCTGGGCTCTGTAAAATGAAGATGGTGAATTGAAATTTGTAAGCGTTGTTTGATCCTGATGAGGGCAAAAGGCCAAAAACGCACCAGATTTAGCTACAAACTTGCTGTCAATGCTTCTAATTTAGCTCAAGGTGGTAAATCAGTGACATTTTAGAGCATCAGTCTCTCTCTAAACACCAGCTGGGAATGTACTTGAATCTAAACCTTTCAGTAAAATTGATTGGACACCTTGTGTAAAAGGATTCAATGATGCATGGGAGAGTTCTGTCGCTTGCATTGGACACATTTGCACATTCAGCATCGTGACTATGCACTCAGGGAAGTCAGGGAATAAAGTGTACCAACACAGACGACCACAGGGGCCTGTTCTTTTTTTATAATTAATGATGTTCTTCTGAGACCTAAATGAGTCTGCTTATCTGATGTAAGCTCTATGCGTGACTGCTTATTAGGATCATGCCATATCAATCTAATGAAAAATATATGAAAATGACCTAAAAGAGAGAGCAGATTTGGAGCTAAAACGCAGACTAGCGTGAAAGGAAGGGTGTCACAAGTTCACGGTGAGCCATCAGATCCTGAACCTGGAAGCTATCAGCCTCATCAGAGACCTCAGCTCCTGGATATATGTGGATATCAACAAACCACCACCGCAGAAGAGTGTGGAAAAAGGAAAATGGCCACACCAATCTCTGGCTGTCACAGAGGCCCACCTTGCACATTTGCGCTCATGCAAATATTTATCTGAATTCACAGTCGGTTTAATTTGACAAGAGCAACCCAGTCTTGAATGGCTTTGGATGCAAAATGGTAATTACTCCTAAACCACGCTGGAATAATGAACTCGTTAGCATGCTCAGCCTCCTGGAATTCATTTCAGCGCTCGGCGCCGCGCTCCTGATGGAGCAAAACCTGATCTGTTTTCATTCCCGACTGCTCAAAGGGGGGACGCGGTCTGCGGGGAGCTCTGAATCAAACAGCCATGTTGGTTGTGACATGTCCAGCAGAGACTCCAAACTACGTACAGAAGACACACGTATATCGGCTCATCTAATGACACTGATCGTTCTTGTCCCTGCTTCCTACTGTCTCATGTGATCACACACAGACTCTTCACAGAATAAAAACATTATCTGTGCAAATCAGAAGAAGGCGGACCACGAGAATCCTAACTGGTACATTTCACTTTGCCCTTTGAAAGAATGTGAGTGCATGACAGTTTCAAACCAACAAACAGGACGCGATGAAGGCTGTTAAAGGGACAGTTTGGGTGTTTTTGAAGTGGGGTTGTATAAGATACTTATCCATAATCAGTGTATTACCTACAGAAGATGACGGTCGGCACGCCCCCAGTTTGGAGAAGCAGACAAGAGTTACCGGCACGGAGGCAAAGCAACGTACTGCTATGGACGGGGCCGGCAGCAAAACAGATTTTAGCCACCTAAAAGAAAGGCTCACCTAAACAAATCAATATCGGTTTGAGTGTACGCTATATTTAGAATATTTTCCCCGCTTTACCTTGTCGTGAGACAGCCTTTTCTGATAGGGAACCGAAGCCGTTGTATCCACCTATTGGGGTTAAGTATCTAGCTCAAGGACATAGGTTAGTTTGTTTGTGTTATTGTGTGACTTTTCTTTCACCAAAGTCACACAATAGCACAAACAAACTAACCGACTGAGGCAGTGGTAGACCACAACCCCCATGTTTTGCGAGTTAAAATTACTGGGTTTCTTTGAAGAGTCTGGTTACTTTGAAGAGAGCATAGATAACAGCTTCAGTTCCCCGTCAGAAACTGTTTAGTTGTCTCACGGCAAGGTAAACTGGTGAAGATATTATAAGTATAGGGTACACTTAAACTGATATTTACCCACAGCAGTACATTGCTTTGGTTCCTTGCGATAACTCCTGTCTGCTTCTCCAAACTGGGTCATCTACTGTAGGTAATACACTGACTATGGATAAGTACCTCATTCAACCCCACTTCAAAACACCCAATCCATACCTTTAATATCAATGTCACCAAATAGACAAGTGAAAAATGGCAGCAATCTGACTGGTATGGGAACTATTTTTGAAGCAGTGAAGTGCTCTCTGGGGAATATCACACTTGCCTAAAGGGTTTGCTCATATTTTACATTTTCTGTCAATGTATAATTAAGTTTATCTTTTCCATGTACGCACCCTCATTAGAGATATTTTCAAATCACTTTTACCAAATCTCATTCCCAATGTCAAAGGAAACTGGAGACTTTGAATTCCAGTAATCCACTTTGTAAAATTGCATCAGGCTACAAACTCGCACATTTTGAGCTTCAGTTTCAGAACAATACAGGATCTCGACTGAGACGGGAGGAAGTGCCTTTCTTCCTCTTTCTGCTTCTTTTTTTAAAAACAAAACTTTTTGTGCTCATCGACGGATCCACCTCCTGTTAAGGGCCAACAGACGAACCAAAGAGAAAGCGCTTTCACAGAATAGGTTTCAAAAGTAGTAACGCTTGAATTTACATAATTACGGCTTAAAAATAGCCACCCGCAGCGGCACTCCGCTGTGATATTTATACAGAATCTGATGTTACATATTGACAGTGGAAAAACAACTAAAACATAAAACATGTAAGAGTTGTGATTCACAACAGTACAGGAATGCAGAGATTAAAGGGAACCTATTGTGCTTTTTCTCTTTCCTTTATTGTGTTATAAAGTTTTTATGTGCATGTAAAAGGTCTGCAAAGTTACAAAGTCCACACCAAAAGGAGTTACTCTCCCCCCACAGAAACACTGCTCCTGAACTGCCTGAAACGCCTTGATAGAAGTCCTGCCTTTTCTTCTGTAATGTGGTGATGTCACCAAGTAACATATCTGCATAACTGCTAGTTTGGCACGTCCTCGAACAAAGCTAGTTAGAGCAGAGCTGGAGCAGAGTCCGAAGAGTTTGGGTCGGTTGACCAATCACAACAGTGGGCCAGCTGACCAATCAGAGCAGACTGGACTTTTCAGGAGGGCGGGGCAAGAGCTCAAACAGAGCGAGGGTGGAAAGAGGTGCTGCAGCACAGCCGGTATGAGAAAAGTAAAGCATTTTTTTTAACATTAAAGCATGTAAACATCTTCTAGCAGAAACCCAAAATACAAGTATGCATCTGAAAATAAGCATAATAGGTCCTCTTTAAATAAAAACTATTGAGCTGGAATTGTTCTTAAAGAATCTATCCAGGCTCTTAGAACCTGAATGAAGCAAAACTGCTCTCAAAGCACCGGCGTGCAATCATTTCCCCGCTGTCTTCCCTACCGGCTGGGTCAAGGACAGATCAGGGGAGACACGCCTCCAGTCAGCATTTGTCCCTTTTATCTAAGGAAAACGCTGGCAGGCACTCTGCCTGTTTGTCCTGCGTTTGAGTCAATCACACCACCAAACAGGCTTACAATCAATGCACACACTGCTGATTACATTTCAGATGGGTATTTGGGAGGTAAACATTTGAATGGCAGTACAAACACACACAGTACTGTGACAGACACCGCTATGCGCCTTGCCAAGTCTGTCACACGGCAGCAACTGTAGACGCGGCGATGCCAATTCCTTGTGTAGAGACGGATATTTATGCAATATTAGTTCTCTCTGATGTTGGCAATTTACGACTATTAACTAATTCCATCGTTGCCCTCTCTGTGACTCACTCTGGATACAACAACCGTTGGCTGAACGCCTGATATCTGTAAAATATAACCAGTAGAATCCAGCACCTGGAAGTGAGGAAGCTTTATTAGAGTTGTAGTGTATCTGGTGACAGCTAAAGAGATTTTCAGGACCGCGGCGTTTAATGGAAACAGCTGGGCGGCATGTGGGTTAATGGAATGGCTTTGCATGTTGAGCAGAAGTGGTGCTAAGCTCGGGCTATCAGAGAGCCATCGACGGAGCGGGCCCGCCGCTCCATCTCTCTCACGCTCAGTCTAGCTGGCCCCGTATCTCCAGCTCTCCTTTTTCACTCCCCTCTAAGCACCCATCAATTGAGGCAGTGAAGCCATCAGTGCCCACGCTTAGCCCGCCTGTCTCATTGCTTGGATAGCTATGTGTGTGTGTGTGAGAGCTTTAGTGTTTGAGGGTGCTTGTGTGTGGAGCCCCCTGATTGGACTCTACAGCAGAGGCTGGAACATTAATGAACACTGCCTGTCACAGTCACAGTCCTCTCTGCTGATCTCTCACCCATCACTCTGGGCGATGGATCAGCGTAGCCTGATCTAAATGGGCTCTCTTTTACTTTGCTCTCCCCGCTGCCTGCTCTGCTGGCTGGGGATCACCGGGATCAGTGAAGGCATCTAATCCTCCTGGCCTCTCACTGGCCTCTCTTCCCAACCTCCCTCAAGTGTTTGTTCCAACTACCTTGGCAGTGTTCGAGTCAAAATCAGGAACAAAGTGAAGTTTGAGTCTCATACTTGGATCATTTTGTGAGATTCTGACAAAACTTTTGGGATTGATGCGCCTCAATTAAATAAGTTTTTTCATCTTTTTCTGGCCAGAATTTAGAATAAATGATCATCATCATTTCTTCATCAACATTTGTTGTCTGATGAGATAAAAACATCACACAATGCTTCGCATTAAAAGGACAGTTTGGGTGTTTTGAAGTGGGGTAGTATGAGGTATCCATTAGGGCTGTCAAAGCTAACGCTAATTTGTTTTAACGCCACTAATTTCTTTAACGCAACTTTAAGTTTTGGGGGCAAGTCATAGTAAAGTCAGCACACTGACACACTGGCAGCTGTTGTTGCCTTTTAGATTGCAGTTTGCCATGTTATGATTTGAGCAGATTTATTTATGCTAAGTGCAGTACCTGTGAGGGTTTCTGGACAATAATTGTCATTGTTTTGTGTTGTTAATTGATTTCCAATAATACATATATACATACATTTGCATAAAGCAGCATGTTTGCCCACTCCCATGTTGATAAGAGTATTAAATACTTGATAAATCTCACTTTAAGGCACATTTTAAACAGATAAAAAAACGTGTGATTAATTTGCGATGAAATATTTTAGATTATAGATTAGATTAGAAGATGAATTGTTGAGTTATTTTGTGAGGTCACAGTGACCTTTGAGCACTAAATCAGATCTAATCTGTTCATCCTTGTGTCCAAATGGACGTTTGTACAAAATTAGAAGAAATTCCCTCCAGGCGTTCCTGAGATGTCGCGTCCACAAGAACGGGGCGTACGGACGGACAACCCGAGAACAATAAATTATGCCTCTGGCCACGACTGTCGCCGGCGCGGAGGCATAAAAACAATTTTTTCAAACAATTTCCTGAAGAGAATGAAATTATTCCTGTCCAGAAGTACTAGGGGGAAATCCCAGCCGACTGCAACTGCAATTAAGTTGTCAGTTTTTGTTTCTTAAATAAAACTAAAAACACTGAGTGCAATCTTGAGTGCCCTAATATATACTGACCTCTACAATAAGTGCATTTAAAAAGGGTAATTGAAATGCTTCATTGCATTTATGTACATCTGTTCTGACTGAAGAGCAGTTACTGTAAATACATTTCTGTGTCCCAACACAGCACAGCAAGAGTTTGGCTGCTTCCAGAGTTTATGCTGGAGCCTGAACAGAAAAAGTCTGAAGCCGCATTTCTATGCAATTGTCAAGCGAATTTTAAACTTTCGCAAAAAAGAAATGCAAATTAGGCGTGTTTCCTTCAACTGGTTTGGAGCGAATAAACTACAGCGTAGTTTGGTCAGAAGTTGGCGCTGTGGGCTATGCATGGCTGTAATCCGGTAAAGTAGAAGTAGAGGTTGTGAACCGGAAACAAAACTAACCATCTACTAGAGGAAGCTGGAGAGAAGTCGTCAGGAATTTGTTTCAATTGGGCAAGTTTTAATTCTTCTTTTATGTCCCCTAGTATTTGCCATGTTTCATCTTATAAGAAGGAGACGAAGACAAACATTCACACATTATGAGAATATCAGAAAAGACGCAAACTGCGGAAACAGCTGATCAGTCATGTGAGTTAAATGTCTGCTATGTCAGAATTTATCCGGCAAGGAAAAAAAACACCTCAAGCAAGCGATGAGAAAGTTTTATCCAATTTTGCTACTCACACACAGCTTTTCTAATGCGATACTTCGGACTGCAAATAAGAATATGTGCATGGAAACACGGCTAATAATACACAATTCTGAATTGTCATGATTCTTGTTTTCTAGATCAAAAGATCAACACTCAGTAAAACCTCAGCTCAGGACCACACGGGGTCAAAATGAGTGTGACAACAGCCCTCCACCCTCGTCTTAGACATCTGAAAACCTCGCACTACAGCCGGGCTCGCAGTCTGCACGGCACACACCCAAGAAGCACCCAGCCACATGATGTCAACCTGCGTAACATCCTTCCACTCCACATTAGGAAAGGGTTCTCATTATGAATATGCAGGGTTGCGGCAGAAGCAGGCTTTTGTCCTTACGCCCATGTTTTATTTAATGAGCCTGGGGTTGGTTTGACTTGATTTGCATGTGCTTGTTATAGAATCACACGGTGCCACTGCTCATGCCCACACACTCCCCGATATAGGGACATTTTGATTCCATTTTTCGCTTGGCTTGTCTGTCAGTGTACGCGAGCAGAAGGACCATGACTCAATTTTCCACCAAGGAGGATGCTGGGGCTTTCGTTTGTGTGGCATCGAGGATGGAGGCTCGGCTGTTTTGGAAGTGTATGCGCGCATGTGAGCATATGCGCGCGTGTGATCTGAGGTGTGTCGTTTGAAGCGGGAGTGCGTGGGGGAGAAGAAGAAGAAGAAGAAGAAGTGTCTCCCCTGTGAGGGAAAGCTGTGAAGAGAATAGTGCTGATGTGGTCCCTCTCTCTCCGACAACCACCAGATAGCAGCGAGTGAGGAGACAGCAGGATACCAAGTACATGAAAAGGCCCCGAAAACCTGCAGCCAGCGAGAATATAGCTTTGATAAGAGACAAGAAGAAGACAAAGATGTAAAACTCCCTCGTCTCCTTCCCCTTCTAATCTGGAAACGGCGTGGATGGAAATGTGGCGCATACCATACTTGGCGATTAATAGCCCCCGGGACAGAAATGTGTCCCACTTTGATGATGTCAGTGCTTTGAGGAGTGAGGGACAGGTCAGCGCTATAGCGTCACGGACATCAGAGGCCCTTAGCGCTGTGGCGAGATGTCAGCCCGGCTCGCGCCATCGCCGTGTGATGAGGCCTGGACAGACGCGCAGGGGTGGGGGGGTGGGGAGGCAAACGTGACAAGGCAAGCAGAAACGGGGATGATTCAACCCTGCAGTGAGGACGGAGGCTGGCAGGGAGGGACAGGAATATGATGAGGAGAGGGGGAGGAAGGGAGGAAGGATGCAGAGAGCACATGGCGACGGGAAGAAAGGGAGGAGAGGGCAGCGGGAGGGATGATCATGATAGGGACAACAAATGGGGAGTTCATATATACGGAGAAGAGGAATTCACCAGGGGGGGTGAAAAAGGAGGGATCTATTAACAGCGTGGAGTGAATGAAGCATGTTAATGAAAAGGGGTGCTGCTGAGCGAATGGGAATACAGCTTTTGAATAGCTGAACCTGAAAGGCGCCATGACGGGAGCGGAATTAAAAAGACGAACAAGTGGACTGAATCAAAGTTGGAAGTCAAAGAGATGATAGTGTGACCAGGAATGGATAAATAACCCCTCCCTCCAACACCCCACATGTACCCAGAAGCCGAGCACACACTGTCCGGTCCGCTCTGGTGTAGCCGCTCCGCAGCACAAGAAGAAAACAAACGTGTGGTTCTCCTGCAGAAGTCCCCCGAGCGAACGGGAGCCGCCGCGTGAATGTGAAGCAGGGCATCGCAGAACGAGAGCGCACATCCTCTGCAAACTTTCACTGAATAATTTAATGATCCGGGTTTTAAGAATAAAAGCCTGTTTTTCTATTTTCTGTCGCTGACTGATCCGACGCTATATATATATTGCATTTCAATCTATAAGCAGTTTGTGAAAGCTTTTTCATTTTCTCTAGCAAGACAAACAGGTGTCCTTCACAGGAGACACCTGCACATAGAGACTGCTGGTGATACTTCCTGTTTTTGGTCCACTTTGGTCTGTAAACGTGACTATGGAATAAAAATAAGATTTGTTTAAAACACCAGGCTTGCTTGACATGCTTTTAAGTTCTTTAAAAAAAAATCTAAATCAAATAACATGCTGTTTAAAACGATAAATTGGTCAGCCAAACATCTCAGCCATGTGTATAATCTATTTTTCGTTTTTTTTTTTTTTTTGTATAGTTTCTTCTAATTTGCTGTTAAAAAAACAAAAACAGGAATACCCATTAAAATGTCAAGAAGTTAAAGGAGGGCATCATGTTTTTGAGAGACTAGCCTATTATTTCCTTTCTGCTGTAGTAGGGCTGTACTCGACCAAAGAAATTCTTAGTCGACTAACACTCATACCATTTTGTCGACTAATCGATTAGTTGATTTACTCGAAAGATCTGAGTTTCTCCACAAAGAATCACACAAAAGCACCACTTTAAATCTTGCTTTTAGAAGGGGCCGCTCTATGCTGTAGTAAACCAATCATTTGTAGTGTTGTTGGAGTTTTGACCTCTTCAGACTATTTCTCGTCTCCATGCACCTTGGATGTACAGTAGGTGGAGTTGCTCCAGTAATCCCTGAACTGTAATCATTGCCAGATTAATGCTGATGAGGAAAAAGAGGTCTTTGCATCGGGGGTGAGTGGGGGGGTTGGGAGGATGTAGAGAGTGTCATGTGGTCTAAAGGTGTGGCGCTGACACCGCAGCCATCTGGAAGGCCGGTGGGAGCCGAGGACCTAACAGTGAGAGCAGGCTGCCACCTCATACACACACCTGATCTCAGGCCAGTGTCTCTCTGTGTGTGCGTGTGGAGAGAGAGAGAGAGAGAGAGAGAGAGAGACAGAGAGAGGGATTCAGTACAAGGAATATTATCAAGAGGGGTCTGTTTATACGGCCATTTGATACCAACTCTACATAGATCAGTCAGCCGCCTGGAAAATGGGCTGAGAATTAAAGAGAGCCTGAGGAACGGTGACAGATGGAGAGAAAATTAGATATCATAAGTGCGTCAGATCATATTGACAGGGGTGTCCCTAAACACAACTACTGTTCCTTTCATATTAATCACATGACCTGAGTCATTCGTGTTCACACGCTACAGAAACCAACGACAATGATAGATATGATTAGTGACAATAGAGTAGCAGGAAGGGGATGATTCCAGGATGAGACAATAAGTAGGGCTGTCCTCGACCAAAGAAAATCTTAGTCGACTAACACTCAAACAACTTTGTCGACTTACCGGTAGGCTTGCCGCGGTGGTCGGTTTTACCGGTGTTACACGGTGGTCGGGCACACAGCCGATTTCATTACGTACCCACCATTGTTTTGCTTTCTTTTTACAAAAAAATAAAACCCATTTAGTTCATTTTCGTGTATCAGCACCGTGTCATCACGAGATAGTCGGACGACGGACACTACAAACTGCAAGTGAATGCATCTGCTCCATACGGAGTCTCAGCTCAGAGTAGCAGGAGTCAGAGTTCACAACACAGGACGAGAGACACAAGACAAGACGATGGCGAAGGATTTGATGTCAAACGAAAAGCGCCTATTTGGCAATATTTCAGATTTAAACCCAATAACCGCCGGGTGGAAACCTGCAAACCCCCGCAGCGACGGCTGGACCGGAGAGGCCAAACGCACAGCCAACTGACGTAAAAGATCAAAGGAAGCGCGCTACACATATTGACAGTCATCTTTTCTTGTAAAATGTCCGGTGTAATCGCTAACACCGGTGTTGTCACAAGTTTATTAACCGGTGGGAAAAAAGTCCTCACCGTCACATCCCTACTAATCGGTTGGTTGATTTAATCAACAGAGTTTCTACACAAAGAATCACACAAAGTACCACCTTAAATCTGGTTTACCAGAGATTTGCTCATACATTTCTCAGAAATGTCATTCAGCATGAAAAGCATAAAAATGACTCAATCGACTAAAGACATCTTAGCTGATTAAGACCAAAACGGCCGATTACTCGACCGATCGACTGAGAGGAAGCAGCCCTAAAACTTAGAAAAAGTCCCAAAAAGGAAATAGCTAGGTGGACAGACAACTAGCAATAATCCTTGACCACCTTTACTTTGGAGCAGAGTTCACTCCGACCAGAGCCAGTGGTAAGCTCACTGTAAAATTAATTTCAGTGGACAGAAGGCAGCATTTGGGTTAGGGTTAGTGAAGGAAAACAAAGCCCTGTGTTGGCGTTGGACTCCACAGTGTGGACAGGCAGTCCAATCCTTTGCAAGCAGCTCACCACCGCTTCCCAGAGTGCAACTGGACAAAACATCAGAGGTGCATCGACAGTATCTGTCAGTACTGGTGCTGATAAGGCTCCTTCATGCTCAGAAAACTAATCATTCTGTTTCAGATACCAGAACTGATACTTTTTATGATATATCATTTGATATGTCTCCGATTTTCCATTATATTACTATTATGTTGTGAAAAATCATAATAGTCAATATAGAGAATGATTATAAATACCTGACCTGAGGCTTACAGTATGTTTAGAGTTCCTCACCTTCTGTGAATTCATTTCTTTGTTGCACACTCAACTGGTTGATCCATTGAATGAAACACTCAGTTTATATGCAACTCTATTAAATATAAAATGTTGCTTTGCTTTGCAGAGACACTTTCCATTTCCTTTTACAGGTTCAGTGCTTTCATTCTCTTTGCCAACATCCCGGAGTCAGCCTTTTCAAGATTAATCCATTGGAGGCATTATTTGCTCAGCTTATTAAAAGGATATCTTCATCTGTATGGCCGGTATTCCCTCAACTGCCCATGTTGCTGTTTCACCGCCAGAGTAACTCTGTGTGGCTGGAAAAGAGACTGAAACTCAAGCTGCAACTTCTTATCATTATTATCGGATATTTCCTCCATCAATCAACTGATCGTTTGGTGTATGAAATGTCACAAAATATTGATAAATGCCCATATCTCAGAGCCTCAAGGTGATGGCTTGTTTTGTCACCCTATTTTATAACCCAAAGATATTAAATTCAGGGCCGCAACTAACAATCATTTTCATTACTGATTTCAGCTCATTAGTCACCATGACTCATTTAAAAATATAAAAAATGTCAGAAAATAGTGAACAATGCCCATCAGACTTAGCCTACCAACTACTCAATTTACTGTCACAAACATAGACTGTATAATAGAAGTGGACGTAGTCACCGTGACGTCACCCATTGGTTTGTGGACTGCGGTTTTGAAGCCTCGATTTTGGCATTTTGGCGCCCATCTTGTTTTTTTGCAACCAGAAGTGACACGAGAGGGTGGAGCGAAGTACAACGCGGAATAAGACATTTCTAGGCGACCAAAAAGGTTATTTTAACTTTTATGAACTAAAAACACACTGTGAAAGGGTTAAAGTTATAAGACAAAAACAACTCCCAGACCAGACAACGCCGTGGTAGCGACCTGTCAATCACAAGGTAGCCACGCCCTAAAGCATCCCCTGCTTTATGGTTTATCTGACTCTAAATGGGACCATAATTTACTAAATGAACATCATGCTGTATTGAAGAAGACTTGAAACTAGCTATTGAGACCATAAACTCATGTTTACAATGTTTACTGAGGTAATAATTTTCTGTCTATCGACTAACGGATGAACTATTTCAGCTTTATTTCCTAGTTTCCGTGGGATGTTGTGGTTACCTCTTCCTTCCTGCACCACCACTACCTTGGAGTACACATAAACACACAATGCAAAGCTTCAGTAGGTGCACACAAATGTGTACGCAGTGCTGTGTTTGACTGTTTTCTACTCCTGGCAAGTTGGACATTGCTGTTATTACACCGCTGCCTTGAGCCTGGTTAGAGCAGGTCTGACACAGTCTGCGTCTATTGCCTCTTGCGGTGTTGCCTACGTTGTAGGTCAATGCGCGCGCTAACACAATCGTACAAAAAACACACACAAGTATGCATACAAACAAATACACAGCGAGGCCCCTTGGCTATAGAACCACTCTCCTTGCCTCCAATATAATATATGTTGTTTGTTTGCTGGAGCTGAGCTGGCCAGCAGCATTACCCTGATGCAGCCAAGCGTAGCCTGCACTGGACACACACTCTGTCAACGGCAGTAAGCAAGCAAGAGTACTGCACTGCCAGAGATATGGAGCAACAAATCTATACCTCTCACAGAATGGGAGAGTGTGCACGGTGCAGGGGGGGTATCTAGCTACAATATATGATAGAATTTGATAAACAACGGGGGTCAGGAGGCAGGTCAGCGCACCATTAAGTCATTCTGACAATTTTGATCCATTGCACACAGTACTGGGACGAGGCACTGGGCGTCACCTACGAGGAGGGGAGAGAAAAACGAATGGAAAGAGGAAAAACTGGCAGGAAGCATAAAACAAACAGAGGCCGTCTTTACTGCAGGAGATGAGAAGAGATAAGAGACATCAGAGGGAGAGTCTGCTTTATCAGGACGCAACGAGAAACCAGGAGGAGAAACGCACTCCCTCCAGGGAGAGGGGAGGAGACAGGATGGGCTATATGGAGGGGGGAGAGAGCTGATGTAAAACTCTGTTAAATAATGTCCTTTAAAAGAAAATTAAAGGGGACATATGCTTATTTTTTAGGTTCATACTTGTATTTTGGGTTTCTACTAAAACATGTTTACATGCTTTCATGTACAAAAAACACTTTATTTTTCTCATACTGTCTGTCTGAATATGCCTGTATTCACCCTCTGTCTGAAACGCTCCGTTTTAGCGCCTGTCTCTTTAAAGGGCGGGTCCATTATTTATTTTTTTTAGGTTTTTATACCATTCTGTAGCTTTCCAGTGGTGTTCCTTATGTATTCAAATCCGAACATTTAAATTCTGGACGTATGTTTTAGAGTCAAAATGCTTTTTTTCCCAAGCCCTCCCAAGATCGTAATACAGTTGAAACCGCTTATATGGATCAGAAAGCTGTGGACAGAATAATTCCTATACAAATGCAGTTTAAATAATTTGCATATAGTGGTCAAGTAGTACGCTTATAGTGTTCATTTTTGGGTCTTTTCTTACATGGAACATATGGAAAAACACTTGTGAACTACATTAGCATTAATTGAATTTTTGTTTATTGTTTTTTACTTTACTCCCTCGATACTTTGCCAGTCATCTCTGAATGAAAAACAAATGCGCACGGGGGAAAGCGCCCTCGTCAAGTGGATTGATAATGCCTTGTCATGTAATGCCCCCCACATTGAAACTTTGCCGATCCTCAACCGGCTCTGCGGCACACATGCAGACGCCGGCGCCCGTCTCCCTCCACGCCGCTACCGAGTGAGAGATCGAGGAGCACCGGCAAAGGCGTTCTGCATGCATGTCGCGCTGCAGAGCCAAGCCATAAACGTCAATGTCATCACCCTCGGTGAGGAAAAAGGGAGGAGAACTGCCAGCGTGCCAGTAAATAGCGAAGCGGCCCGTTTCATTACTTTGTATTGATGTAATAAATATACAAATGTCAATTAGATGGTAATCTGCATTAGAAATGAAGCACAACAAAAATGCGGTTAAAATAATCATCCGCTTGTAGTGATCAATTTGACCCGGACAGACGTGATCACTACAAGCGGTCTCTACTGCACTTGTAATGACAAAATCCTGTGTGTGGATTCTTTGAAAATACAGAATATAGGACGATCCTAAAGGAATGGAAACGGAGGGAAAATGGGTGGCGTGTTAATATTCTGCTCTTTACTGTATATAATGGTCTTCCGCTCAGTGAGGGACTCAATGGGGGAAATTAAGGCCTTTGTTTTAATTAACAGTTCAATTATCAGGCAGCTAATGGCTCGGTAAATATAATGGGTTAATAACTCAGCAAGCAAGATCAATCATCTGATTGTCATTTTGTGACGCTGGAGAAAGGACCAATTTAGGCATGTACAGTATGTATAAAGAGCACAGAGTGGCAGCCATGCCTGAGACGGGGTTCTTCCCATTAGATTTCCGTGTGAAATAGAATAAACTGACCTAGTATCAGCTCTTAGCTGTACATATCGGGAGGTCATTTTCTGTAAGCCGAGGATCCTGATGTTTGGCAGTCTGACATGCTCACAGAGTAGCTGTTAGCAGCTTGTGGAGTGGAGGTCAACTGTCTAAAATGAAAGGGAAAAACCTCTCCGGTCACTAGACGGAAAGACTATGCGAAGGGAAATCATTTTTTTTATAGCCTTTATATCCTGAAGGTATGTTAAATCACAGTCGTTTCAAGATAACCTTATGTACAGTGGATTCATTCAGATGAAGTGTTTTAAAATGTGTGTGCGTTGGAGGGCATGCGTGTGGGCATGAGCCCAATGAGGCAGAAAGGGTGCCAGTAGCCTTTGAGGAAGGAGCATGTGTCCGGCATCCACTGCTGTTGTGCTGGGTCACAGATGTCACCTGCTCCAGCAGCCTGCCTCACACCACTCGCCCTCCACACCCCCGCCCAGCCACTTGCCCACTTGTAAACAGCACCACACTGGAGGCGAGTACAAGCAGACGACAGTGTTGTCAGTTATTTGGATTCTATCGTATTGTTTTCCCGGATTCAAACACGTGTCGCGGAATGATCACGGTCGCTCATATTAAATAAGAGAAATGCTATCCAGAGCTACTGGCTATGTAACGCTGCCACGGCCTCGCCAAGTACTGACGCTGCAAAGTTAAACTGAATTAAACACTAGCTGGCTGGTGGGTTGGTGGCCTTAAACACAGCAAATTAGCCTGGAAAGAAGCCCGGCGAAGGAAAACATACTTAGATAATGTCAGCCACGAGGAAAAGTGTGAAACCGCCATCCCACAAAATAAATCAGCTGTGAAACAAAGGAGTGTGTGTACGTGTGTGTGTAGAGGATATAGGCTGTGTTAATCTTTCAAAGGAACTCCGTTGCATTTGTGTGGTCATCTTTCTGAGAGGGCCTGAAATTCCTTTTGCACGCCTCACCACTTGTTTGCTTGAGAAGCCGTGAGTGCTTTTACCACAGGAATCCTCCATGGAGATTGCTGATGTGTAGCATCTTTCTCTTCCTCTCTCTCTCTCACACACATATTAAATGTGCCCACCCACACATCACTGACATTTCTTTTCGGAGCGTCTTTAAATTACCACGCATATTAGGGAAGCACTGCCAAGACCCCTTTTTATTATTCCTCCTAATCTCGTGTGTTTACGGGGTCAGAGCCTCCCCTCTCTCTCCCTTCTCTCTCCCCTCTCTTATCCCTCTCTCTCCCCTCTCTCTCGCCTCCACGCCGCCGCTGCCTCCCTCCAGCTCCCCCCCTCTCCTCTCTTCCCTCTGCCAACTGAAACAGACAAGTGGTTACACCCAGTCTCCCGCGGAGCCCCTGCTGCACTGCACCGACAGATCGGGATAGGACAGCATGGCACGCTCCTGCTACTCGCCTGCCTCCTCTCCCTGCAACTCGCCGCCAACCAAACCCACTTGCTACCAAGTGTGACACGCTTCTCAGAAAACCAGCCAGGCAGTTCTGCGTGCCAGTTTAATGTTGTGCAAATGCCACATGGTCGTGATTTCAATTAATAATGTGTTTTTCAAGTGTTTTTTTTTTGTGGTGTCTAATAGCTTATGATTTCCAATAAAACATGAAGATGCTTCAAACAAAGTCCATAAAGTGCTGCAGGGATGATGTATTTCTGTAGGCCAACCAGGAAGTTAGCATCGGCGATCGATTTTTATGTTGGTTTATTGCAGAAAATAAACTCTTTAACAAACAAACGTTTATGATACTTACACGTTTTGTTCCATAAAATAATCTCCAAAAATGAACACCCCTTTTATGATTTTTGAAGTGTGAATGCAATCACCAGTAGCAAAAAGCTAACGTTAGGCTATAACGAACTACACCCCGGGCGCATCAGCGTGAGTATACACAACATGGCTGTATAGGAGGACACGTCGGCGGGATGACGTTTAGTAGTCTCATTTAGCCGCTTGTTAGCGACCACCTTTTTTAAGACACATAAAAGCTTTAAAATTCACGAGTAGGATATTTACTGACGCATTTTATACCGTAGAACAAAAGCTTAAAATCTCTTAAAGGGGCTGTATGAAGTTTTTTTGCCAATGTGTGGACAGGTTGTAACTTAACCTAAAAAATAAGACTTTCCGCAACTTATCAGCCTGTAAACTGCTTTTAATGTGAAGAATGCCGGACATTTTTTCTGGGAAAATCCAACGAATGTGACGTCATGCGCGCTCACGAGTGCCTTTACTCTCTTCACCTCAGTTATAAACTTTGTTTGGGTTAGAAATAGAGTCTGCTAACGCCAACAAACGACCAGCCTCCACCACAACTCAAACTCCAACACAAACTCCACGGAAGCACAAAACACAAAGTTCTATCTAGTAATAATAATAAAGAACAATTCAGTAAATTTATATCTATCTATTTATTGGTCACATTTTGTTTTACAAAGTTAGGAAAACGATGTTTAAGTCAAGCCCGATGTTTCCTTACACATAAAAGAACAATCCCAAATCAGCCATTTCGGATTCTTACATAGAGCCCCTTTAAGGTTGTGTTAACCACAGACCTTATTTCAGGCATCTAACTAAAACCCATTGACTTCGAGACGAGGGAACCAGAAGTGCTAAAATGCTAACTCATTTCTGGGTTTTAGGATTCATTCCTGCACTACTCTATACCTTTCCAAAGTCTGAATTTAGGAGACTGCATGCGAGAATTTCTGTAACTTTCCGAAGCTGACAATCCAATTAACATGCCCACTTCAAGCAGCAATTAGTCAGGTGTGCGGAGCTGATAAAGAATCCAGCATTTACACTTCTCTCTCAAGGCCTCATATCATTCTTCCCACTACTATTCCTGTCAATGTTTTGTGTCTACAACTGAATGCAATGCCATGAATGCCTTGAGGAGAAACCGTCTGAATGTGTGCCCCATTACCTCCTTCTGAACGACTCATTGCACGATGACACTTTGTATGAATTAGTTTGTTTGAAGCATACTGATGCTTAGACACACAAGTGCATCTTTCGTTCTTTTAACCATTTATCCTTTTATAAGGCACTTTGTAAAACTAGGTTTTAAATAAAATGTTGCTTACTTACTTACAATTTACTTTCAGAAGGGACATGGTGTTTTATCGGCACACATTCAAGGACAAAGTTTCTGGTAAACGCAACAATCAGGTAGAAAATTAACTTTTAGAAAGTAAAACTATTTGGTAAAGAACATGCTGTACAAGCTGCTTGGATAAAAATTGGCAGATGTTTTTTCTTAAGCTTTGAAAGTCTTGTTAACTTCAGTTCTGTGAGAGACGGCCAGGATGGCACCTAGGGGGGAACTCGCATTGTGTTGACTGACATGTTAATGGTGAACTACTCCTTTCAAGTCAAGTTTTGGAACAGACTGCTAAAGTTTAACATTCAGGTAGGGGTTTCATGATACAATGGTGAGGTGAAAATCGTTATTTTCTGGTTGGAAGAGACACCCAAGGGCACCGCGGAGAGGGTTCGCTCACTCAAGTACGAAGGCACGGGGCGCTGGCGATGCGGGGGCCCGTCGGGCGCTCGCAGCCAATGCTTCTAATCCCAGTTAAGACAAGCCCGGCAGGCGAGCCGACACAAAGGAGCTTGGTCCAGTGTTAGTGGAATTAAAGCAAAGCCTCTCCTCTGTTGTTATGCTAATCCACAAGACAATGATTATCTGCAGGGCAACGTTGCCACGGTGATAAACATGGCTCAAGAGTGCCTCAATTAGGGCGCCAATTGCCAGAGGAGAGCAAAGAGGACGATGATGCTGCTACGAGCGGAAAAAAGAGTGCGAAAGGCGTTTTTGTAATTCCGACCGAGTGGACGGGTCAGTTTTCAAATAGAAGGGTGATCTTACAGATGAAGCTTGACCCTCAAAGCTTGACCGTGGCCCGGCTTGACCCACTTCATGCTGGAAATACTTCCCCACTCACCGGGACAAGCACATGTAATTAGCTCTCAAACATTCTTCTGCAACGACTACCATTATGACTCTCGATGACACGTTCTCTATGCTGTGAATGTGGAGTAATGATGATTAAGTATACCATGCAGGGTTGCGGTTCGCCTCATTCATCCTCTAATGTGACAGCACAACAGTTCAGGTGGTTGCGCTCTTTGTTTAAACATCAAGAGTTGGAGGACAACCATAACACCGGATTCATCTATAATAATCCTTCATTTACTCCACAAATCAAAGTGAGGAGGCACAGCCCTCGCCGGGTGTTTAAAGCTCCGCGCTGAGTTGATGTGCCAACTTCAATTCTTTGCTGTTGTCACGAGATCAAAGAAAAGTAAAAAAAAGCGGGCTAGGGGAGGCTGTTTTCTGATTCCGGAGCGGCTCGTCACACACTGCTATTTCACGGATGCATATTTGAGAACCTGGTAGTGTGGCTGGCATCACGCGAGTGTCTCCTCCAACTAGCTCTGGGTCACAGACGGTATACATCCCATTGGTTCAGGCTGCCTACATGCTGTCTATCCAGTCTTGAGGAATGTTTCAGGATTTCTTGGCATGTGGTCAGTCACTTCCTCTCTCCCTCTTCTCCATCGGCCCCGTCTGTCCCACGACTCCAGCAGCATAATAAGCCTTGGACTGCTGTGTCATCTCATTGAGTCCTATTAGGGGCTCTTATATCTGATTGGCATGTTGTTATTGCTCTCCCAGACCACAGCTAAAGCTGAGGAATGGGTCTGCCAAGCTTTAAAGTCCCATCTGCATGGATGGCACTGGCAATGAGGAGCAGTGGGGTAGTGGCGGCGGAGGAGGGGTGGTACCACGACAACATGGAGCGAGAGGAAGGAGGGGGCGGTGACACCGTGTGATGCAACACCCCTGGGGCTACATGACAGGCATGTCAGATGCAAATGGTCTCATGCTGGTTTGCCAGGGGCTTTGCCATAGGTGAATGCCAGCGCTGCCACTCTCACAAATGCTGAAGGAGGACCGAGGGGCGTCAATTAGCTTGCAGACGCAGCAGGGTGGATAGTAGGAAAGTGGTGATTGAGGATTGGGTCCAATAGCCGGTTCCATTTTGGATCCGGTTCCCAGTCGGAAAAACACCTGCAATCGTTAAGCTCGGATGCTGACGAATCTCTTATTGTTCTCTCCTCGTTATCTCTTATGAGCTTTAACTACTTGCAAATGATGAGAGATTTGGAAGGACTCAGATTCAATAAAATGCTACTGAGCCCCAACACTTGTGCTGATGTGGTGAAGCAACGCTTGCCTATGAATCTAACACCCAGGCCACACTGGATGGAGTGAAGATACCATGACTATATCATATGAAACTAGAAAACCCTAAAATAATGCTCCAAACTTGCGCTAAATTTTGGCGAGAAAAAACTATCCACACAAACAGCACACTGACACACTGACAGCTGTTGTTGCCTGTTGGGCTGCAGTCTGCCATGTTATGATTTGAGCATATTGTTTTATGCTAAATGCAGTACCTGTGAGGGTTTCTGAACAATATCTGTCATTGTTTTGTGTTGTTAATTGATTTACAATAATAAATATATACATACATTTGCACAAAGCAGCATGTTAACCCACTTCCATGTTGATAAGAGTGTCAAATACTTGACAAATCTCCCTTCAAGGTACATTTTGAACAGATAAAAAAATGTGTGATTAATCACGATTAAATATTTTAATCAATTGACAGCCCTAGTAAATAATAATAATAATAATAATAATCTATGATTAAAAGTCGGTACTCTATTAATTTATGGAGCCGTGCAAGTCCCTGCATTTTCTACAACACGGTCCTGCAAATATTTCAGAATAAAAGCCTTGTGTTAACAAATGAAGGGATTCTGTAAATTAATATTCACTTTTATTCATGTGTGTGACATATTCTACAGATACAGACATTGAAACTGTAGTAATGTTGCTGGTATGATGTCAATATACTGTCAAATATCCGGTGTGGCCCGGGCGTTACTGGGAGCTAAGTGCAGGTTTTGGGTTTGGACAAGAGGTCCTGCAGGGTTCACAGTCTTGCCTGGCAAAACTAGCAGAGCAAGATGAGTTGCAATGTTTTTTAACCCGATGATCTCCTCAGCAACACAACCTGAAAATAAATGAGGAAACAGCAAAGGATGGACCAGATAGGAACAAAAACAAAGAGGAAAGGAGGGGTCGTATTAGAGAGTGTTTTGTTCTTTTCCTCCTTTCTGTGGCCCACGGAGCCTCAACAAGCATCAAAGAGAAGCAGCAAGTGTACCTCCCAAATCCCAAACTGATAAAAGACCACACTATCCTCCTGCCCCTGAGACAGATCCTTCAAAATCTTGAGGCTCAGGCTCATGCTGCTAAAATCACACTCCTCCCCACATGCAACCAGCTAAACTATAGACACAGTATGTCTGACTGATGCTTCAGAGACACTGGAGAACACTTAACCCTCCCCTGTATCAGTCACCGGCTCTATGCTGGGAGAGATTGTATCTTATAGACAGATGGTTTAAGTTGTATTGCAGACAACCACACTGCACTCCACAGCGGATGTAACACAGGAAAACGTGTGTTTCATATACGTTGTTTGTGAAGCTTTTCTTCTGCAAGGTGTGACATTACAGGAAAGATGGCAGAGGCCAGGTGGTTGCATGAGACAATGAGTCAAATTTATACACAGCTTTCTAGCAAATGTTAGGGTAGGAGAAAAATCAATTCACCTATGTATTTTGAAATACATTTCGATCTATTCATATATCATATATCATCGATATATTTGCTTCATTTCTATGCAGCGGTAGAAAGAAGTTAGCGTTTTTACCGTTGTGGCCTGAGTAACATGACGTCATATCCGCTTCGTATCCGTCACTCAAAACAAACAGCAGCCGGTAACGTGCGTCACTCTCATTTTCGAGGTCAAATCAGCCGCCGCTACAACTGTAGAGCACCCATATATTTATGTTAAATGCATTCAAACGGCCCCGATGGAGCTGATCATGGATGCATAAAGAGAACAGAACTGACGGGAAACGTAAGCTAACGGGACAAAGGGAACTGTTTATACAAAATATATATATGGAAATAAGATTGATTGGATTATATCCACCAGAAGTATAAAACATTACACGTCCCTTATAAATTGAATAGAAAATACCACTAGTTTGTGAGGGAAAGGTCTTTATTCTTTGATTTTTGGTTTGCTGGAGAAAATTGTAATAAATAATTCCTGACAATGACTGATATATTTGACTTCAGGACATCTCTGACTACATAAATCAAACATTTTTAATGGAATAATTTAGATATTTTCCAAAGGAAAGGTCCCTAGAAGTGTATGATTGAATTTTTCCCCATGGTCTAGTGTTAAAAATGTTTGCAATAAATCGCAATATTGAATCGCAACACATATCGAATTGGCACCCCAGTATCGTGATAGTATTGAATTGGGAGATAGGTTGTATCGTCCCATTCCTAGCAAATGTACAGCTCAATTTATCCTCAACATTATGGTTACTACTGTTTACACAAGACAGCCCTTTTCTCTTCTGCAATTATTTATTTAAGAAGTGATGTGGAACTGGAAAATCAATTAGCCCCTTTTTGATGGCCTGGCAGCCAGTGAGATCTTGAGAGCAATACATGGTATTACTTATATGAACTGCCCCCTGCAACCCACAAACACCCACCGTCTGCACTGTACCAGGGCTGAAAACACGTATTGATATTGCAGTATAACAGAATGCAATATCTATAATGCAAAGCCTGCAACATGGGAATTATTAATTCATTTTATAACTCCATCAATAACCGAAACATTGGGAATGAGACTTTTTCTGGCACGCAGGACTCCTTAATACCCAGAAATATCATTAAGCAACAAGAGATTGGACATCACTGAGTGGTCCGATGGGAGATGCTCCCACAATCATCCGAAGGGGGGGAGGCTCCTGAAATTGTTTCAAGTCACATCTATTAAGTTAATATATCCTTCCAACGCAACTGCAGCTGCAATATACGTCAAAATAAAGCTGATGTGATGTTGTGTCCACATTTTGCAGAGCTAGCTCTCAGTGGTGCTCTTTCTCTCTTCTGTCTCTGGGTGAGCAAATTGCAGAGGTATGAATTAGTGTCGAAGCATTGTGCGAGGATCACGGTGTAATCCGCTCCTTAACACTTCTGTGATCCCTCCGTTTGTTCGAACATGAAGAGATTTCACTTATTCTTCATTATGTGAGGGAACAAAAATACCAGAACTGTTCACAAAAGTACTGCAGGTAATACATGTAATGACCAGGTGTGTCCAAAACAACATTTGCTACTGATGAAACTGATTTGAGTCTGCAACAGAAAGCCTAAAATGTTGGGTTTAGGGGATTGAATTCAGTCACATATGTTGATGAATAAAAATGGGTCTGAAATTAACTTTCTTTGCTTCCTGCCACTGTGCCAGACAAGTATTTTTTTTAGTCTGCCACTCAGAAATTTTATCTGACACATTTGAAATCTGTGCGCTAAATTAAAAAATTACATTTTAGATCTGATGTCATTCAATGTTCGATATATTTTACATAAAAAAACATTACATGCATGGTAAATTACAGTGTTCGAATTACACGGTAGCTTCACAAGTCATAATTCTCTCTCTAATATCCATTTTATATTACTGTGAAAACATCTGCTTCAAACAAGTTTCTCGCCAAAACTTAATTTTTTACGAGATTACATTTGAACACATCATGATAACGTTGTAATTTACCTTCGCCCAAAAGTCATTTTTACTGAGCAGAGCTCGAACGCCTCTTAATTGTAACTCAATGGCACCTCCATACGAACTTTCGTATCTGAAACATGATACGGCATGCGTATGTGTCATTGTGCAGCGTAACTGTTGGAAAGCATCAATAAGAGGAATCAATAGTCGCGGAGGCTTGACATGCCAAGGAATCAGACAACTAGGAACCAACGAGAACCGATTCTCTTTTCCCATCATTAGCGTTTCCTTGTCTGCCAAAGTGGCGGATGTCCTGATGATTTTATCCGCCACTGCCAACAATTTACCCACATTTTGTGAGTGCTATTTTTCAGACCCTGAACACACCATTCACAGTTATCTGGTTAAAATTCTAGTCCTCCCTTGTAAAATACCTCCCTGATCCTTTGCCTCAATTAAATCCACCTAAAGGAGAGTTTGTGAGAAAAGAACTCAAAACAATAATCCACCCTCGGATACTGTTCCACTGTTGAAAGTCATCAATATGGGATGAACAATACATACCAGGAGTTATTCTGTGATTGTTTACCTTTTTTTGTATTGTTGTACCCACTTTTCTTTTCAGCCTTCCTCGTCTAATTCCACTCCAGTTAGTGATTTCCTATATTTCCCAGAGTGCTTTTCAACAGGCCCCAGAGAAAAGGCCTGACAAGCTCAATGGAACAAGCTGTTTTATTCAGCTGTGGGTTATAGATCCATATGTTGGGATAAAAAAGTTTGTATGCATATCAGAGCTTTTTTTTTTTTAAAGTCAATAGCATAGTTTACTTTCGTCAGAACACAAAGTGTCTTGTTGCTGTTTTGCATTTTGGTCTTTTGAGGCTACTTATTGGAGAAATTAGCATCACAGGCTGGTTAACAATGGATTCCTGCCGGTGGGATCATTGATCATTTAAAGTGAATGAGCATGCCCCTACGTACCTGTCTGATCTCCTAAAACCTTTACTCCATCCTGCTCTCTCCACTCCCAGAATACAGGACTCTGTCCGGTATGTCCCCCAGTAGGGCTGCAACTAACCATTATTTTCATTGTCGATTGTTTTCTTGAATAATCGATGACTTGTTTGGTCTATAAAATGTTAGAAAATGGTGAGAAATGTCGATCAGTGTTTCCTAAAGCCCAAGACGACATCCTCAAATGTCTTGTTTTGTCCACAACTCAAAGATATTCAGTTTACTGTCATAGAGGAGGAAAGAAACCAGAAAATATTCACATTTAAGAAGCTGGAAACAGAGAATTTTAACAACTAATAGTTGACAACTAATCGATTAATCGTTGCAGCTCTAGTCCCCAGAGTTAAAAAGAAGTCAGCAGACTGCAGACATCAGACAGTCTAACTCTGTTCAGGCTTTTAAATCCAAACTAAAAACACATGTTTTCACATTAGCTTTCATTTAGTTGTTTATTGTTTGATTACTTCAGGCCTTGTTCTTTTTACCATTATCCTTCCGGCGGGTCGGTCTCAGTCTCAATGAATCTATTAACCTAGTACTTATAGTCCATGTTCGTCCTACCCCACGAGAATACTGACTCTCCCTCCCTTGTATGCGTGTTGCCTTTGTCTCTACCTCCCTCTGTGTGTTTGTTTCCTTTCTCCTGTGAATGGTGTGCTTGAGCTTTGCCTCTTTTGTGTTTGTGTAGTCTGTCCTCTTTCCAGGTCTCCATATGGAGAGAGGAGGAGGAGGAGGTGGAGGAGGTGGTGTGGCTCAGGTCCTATCTGTTGGAGGCACCTGGAATTTGCTCAACGTCTTCCCAGATCCATGATTTTCATATATGTTTTGAATTTATCTATAATGGCTGTCAAAATGAACGCGATGATAACGCATTAACTCAAGTTTGTAAGAACGCCACTAATTTCTTTAACGCATTAACGCAACTTGCCATTTTTAGGTTGTAGCGGGCTCAGCTTTAAAGATAGAGGTTTCTTTAAAAGATACTGGCATCATATGAAACTATAAAACCTAAGGAATCCATTGGTACCAACCATGTCATAGTAGCTTGTCACAAAGGAGGTTAAATGACGCTCCAAACTTGCGCTACATTTTTGGGGGAAAAACTGGCATGGCGCGATTAACTATTTTAATCCCTAATAATTTTGCCATACAGGTTGCCCATACTGTAATTTTACAATGTTGATCTATTAGAAAAAAACTTTTTTGGGGATGTTTTTCCTTATCCAAATGGAGGGCTAAGGATAGAGGGTGTCGTATACTGTATAGGTTGTAAAGCCCCTGGAGGCAGATATCTGATTTGTGATATTGGGCTATATGAATAAAAAATTAACTTGACTTATCAGTAAGTTCATCTTCATATTCAGTAAAGTGGATGTTTGTATCTGCAGTGCCTGAATGCAGATTTCGCCGTACATTCACAATGTGACTGCTGTCTGATTGCTTCCCTGCTGTCTACCAGAGCGCCACGCTGAGCCAGGTGACAGGACTCCTGCAACGGAAATCCAATCAGGCCAATCCTCTACGATCCCCCACAATCCTCTCAGCCGCCGCCGTACACCGCCAACCATCGGTAACACACACCGCACATGCCACACACACACACGCTCACAATGAACTCTTTGATAGCTACGGTCCCGAGATGGACGCATGCACATTAACCACCTCACCTCCTCCAAACATGGCACAGGCGTCGGGGGAAGCTTAGCGCTAAGGCGTAACACTGAATCCCTTCCAGCTACGAGTGTAACTGACCTTACATTCTGTCCTCGCAATGGAGGTCACAGACATGGATTTAACCCTTGGGGATCAATAGTGGAACAGCAAAAAAACACAACCAGTCCCCCCCCACCCAACAGGGCAAACAAACCCTCCAGGAAGCAGGCCTTGCACCAGCGACATAAATAGCCCCCCGCCTGGGAGGAAGATAATGCAGGCCTTTCATCGTGGTCCAGGTCCCACTTTCCAGGGGCCTGGGGTTTGAACCCTCTCTGGACCCATGAGGAGGTCACACACAGTCCACCCAAACTGGATCAGATACCGCTGGCTAAATGGAGGCCATTCAATAGTCCTCATGTGTGTCGGTAGAGGTGGAGTGGCTGCTGGGAATTTGGGCTTCCTGTTGAAAACAGAATAATATCCACAAACCCCCCCAATGCAGAAGCAAGCCTGTCACACAACCTTTCTACCCAAGTGTGGGAAATGCACCCATTCTGTCAGATGAGCTCATGGTCTTGTTCTCATCTATCCCCATGTGTGTGTCTTTGTGGGCCTGTGCATTCTGGCTGCAGAATGAATTTGGGCTATTGTCATTGTGATCCTAATGGCCAGCATCTGGCTCTCTGGTGCGCTCTTTTTATTTATTTTTTTAGGGTGGGGGAGAGTGAGGGTGTGGGGAGGTTGGGGGGGTGGTTGGGAGTGAGGTGGGTGATCTGACTGCTTACGCCTCGAGCTGCACAGCTGTCCCAATTACTACCTCTCTCTTCTCCCCTAATTTTCCCCTCCGTACCCATCTGCCTCTTCCACACTCCAAATCTCTGTCCCTTCCGTCCGTCGATGCCGCGAGAGTGTGGGTTTGTACCTCCAGGAGGCTCCCAATGCTAGAGAGAAGTAGCTCCTGTTTTAAGTTTGACGCTGCGGGGTGCATAAGACCCAGACAGTGCAGTATCTTGTCATGCGGCTGAGCATTTTTAGCAGCATCCCTGAATCCCTCCAGCCCTCCATGCCTGCTCTGATCCTGGCCTGAGCCGGGGACTCAGAGGGGCTGACAAGGCTGTTTGATGGGCCATAGGCACTGAGCATCAGGGGATTTTATGCGTAGGTGGGTGGGTGGTTGGCAGGGAGAAGAGGGGTGGGGTGGGGGGGGTCTGTTTGTGTGTCCCACAGTGAGTCCCTCAGCAACTTCTGATGAGCTAAAAATTCTCAGTGTGTGTCATATACCCATGTGAATATAGTTCATCATGCAGAGGAGGCGCCACAAACTTCACTGCATTCTTCTTGTTCTGGTGCTGAGCTCTCAGGGAGAGACGGTAAAAAAAATTGAATAAATACACAGACACTTATATACAGTAGAGGTGGGGGGAAAAAATCCAAAAAGAATGGTATTACAATATTTTGCGTGGCAATACACAGACGTCAAGTATCGATCTTTTATTATTAGGGCTGTCAAAGTTAACGCAAATTCATTTTAACGCCACTAATTTCTTTAACGCATTGACACAACTTGCGGTTTCTAGAGTGTAGATCATATGAAACTATAAAACCTAAGGAATCCATTGGTACCAACCATGTCATACTAGCTTGTCGCAAAGGAGGTTAAATAACGCTCTGAATTTGCGCTAAATTTTGGCGAGGAAAAACTGGCATGACCATTTTCAAAGGGGTCCCTTGACCTCTGACCTCCAGATATGTGACTGAAAATGGGTTCTATGGGTACCCACGAGTCTCCCCTTTACAGACATGCCCACTTTATGATAATCACATGCAGTTTGGGGCAAGTCATAGTCAAGTCAGCACACTGACACACTGACAGCTGTTGTTGCCTGTTGGGCTGCAGTTTGCGTTGTTATGATTTGAGTATATTTGTTATGCTAAATGCAGTACCTGTGAGGATTCTGATATCATATGAAACTAAAAAGACTAAGGAATCGATTGGTACCAACCATGTCATGTTAGCTTGTCAGGAAGAACGCTAAATAACGCTCCTAAGTTACGCTTAATTTTGGCGAGGAAAAACTGGCATTTTCAAAGAGGTCCCTTGACCTCTGACCTCAAGATATGTGAATGAAAACTCTGATATGAACAGAATGAAAACTGTATCTTATCATATAAAACAGATGACAAACTGCATAATTTGCAGTTGAAAAAAGGTAATAAATCCCAATACTCAAAATGTTTAAAATCGCAATAAGATCGTATCGTGACTTGAGTATCGTGATATCGCGATTCTCACCCTTAATATATAGATATATACATATAGATACATATACAGTATATGCATCATACATAGACACAAATTACTGCAAAGATACATAAGAGGTTGTGCAACAAGCAGCAGTTAGTTGCTTTCAACTGAAAATGAGAGAAAAAGGGGAAGGAGAGAATTTAAGCGCTGCATGTGGATGGCTACATGCCTATTTCTGGACGGCTCCAATGAGCTGAGAAGAAATGTCGTAAGACCCACTTCCAGCTCAGGCTGCAGCAGCAATAACTCCCCGAGATACAGCAAAAGCAAGCACACATAAGTGCGTTCACACACACAAATACACACCCTCACTGATGTGAGTGCACTGCAGGCTGGGCAGCCTCCCTGCAGGGCCAAACAGAGCTGGGGCAGCACACTCTTTGAGGGGGGAGTCCAGGTCAGGATCTCTGACTGGTCTAGCCCTCGACACAAACCCAACAACACATCCCCCAGACCCAGCCAGGACAGCTGTGGCTGAGGCGTGATCTAGATCCAGTCCCTATACACAGATAGAATCTGATGCCACATTGCTATCGGGCCAAGCTCCTATTGTGCCTGTCTGACTGCATTCCCATTCAGGACTCCCCTTCGTCCAGCCTGTCTTTAGACATCCAGCTGAGTAAGACAGGTAGACAAGCAGCGAGACATTTAGACGGGCAGGCAGCAGGGCAGGCCTGCTGGGGCCCTTTTTCTTCTCCTGCCGCCGGAGAATGCTATCAGCCTGGATCAGGCTAGGCTGCTCAAGCCGAGCTCCGGCAGCCTCGCGGCCCGGCTCGCTTTTCTCCATGGAAACCTGCCCCGCACTCGGCCTCTGATTGGCTCGTACGATCACTAGACAGACACTCTGTCTTACAATACAGATAATAATGGCCCTCCGGTAGGATGAGAGCAGGAGAAGAGTGATGGCAGAAAGGCCGTCTTCCTACAGATTTTGCCCTTTAAAGAAGCTGCATTCTGCAGGCTTATAAGGAACTACAGTCTACAGGTATATTCCTGCACACAGCGTGCAGCTGGTTAGCTCTACAGTTTCCCGCTCTGATGCACGCAGACGTCACTAATATTCCCCACAAAGTCATTAACATCTTAAGAGGTTAATGACTATTTTCTCATCTCTTTACGCGGGTCTTCAGGATGGAGGAGACAGAAAACGGACGTTAAGCACCACTCTCACATGAAAAATACCAACACTGGACATTGTTCACTGAACCATATGCATGCACCAGCTATCGTTCATGTCTTGGCAGACTGAGAGTTTAATAATAAGCCTCAGAAATGGGTGTGTGTATCCATTAGAGGTGGGGGAAAAAATCAATTCACCTATGTATCGCGATTTTTTAATGCAAGAATCAATATATTTTTGCTTCATTTGAGTCTATACTAGGGTAGAAGGAATTTACCGCTTTTATTGTTGTAGTCTGAGTAACGTGACGTCATATCTGTTCCGTATCCGTCAACCAAAACAAACCGCAATGAGCCGAAACGACAAAGTACAAAACAGCGAAGGGTCCACGTGGAAACACTTTGGGTTTCACGCATTGACAGGAAAATAAGAGCTAGACATCACGGCTAAAGCTGCAGGAAACGTTATGGTATTGCGGTAACGTGCGGTGAAGACGGCCATCACTCTCATCTCTGTGGTCAAATAAGCCGACGCTACGACTGTAGAGCACCCATATACTGACATTTATGTTAAATGCATTCAAACCATGGATATATAAAGAGAACGGAGCTGACGGGAGAGCTAGAGCAACTTGGCGAAGTTAGCTGAACAATACACGTGTGACTATGTCTGGTTTTCAAAATAAGGTGTTAACAAAGGGAACTGTATATACAAAATACATATATGGAAATAAGATTGATTGGATTATATTCACCAGAAGTATAAAACATTACATGTCCCCTATAAATTTAAGAGAAAATACCACTAATTTGTGAAGGAAATGTCTTTATTCCTTGATTTTTTAGGTTATAATTTAGATATTTTCCAAAGTAAAAGTCCCTAAAAGTGTATGATTCAACTTTTCCCAATGGTTCGGTGTTAAAAAAGTTAACAACAATCGCAATAAATCGTAATATTGAATCGCAATACTTAAAAATCCCACTACATATCGAATCGGCACCCAAGTATTGTGATAGTATTGAATCAGGAGATAGGTGTAGCCCTAGTCTAGTATCCATATATAATCATTTCAGTCTTTCCCTTCCTCAAAGCAGATACAACAAAGGCAAAAAGCTTATTTTCAGTGGCTTCTGCTCTATTTACAGTACATTGTCTGGAACTGGGGAGCAGAAATACCCTGCACAGAGATTAACAATACCAACAAAACAATGCTTTCAGATGATTTTGGTAGCATTGTTGCTGTTACTGCAGCTCTGCTACAAGCATTGCCGTGTCTTGCATAGCCTCTTCAACTTCAACGTTCTTTGTGTTTCTAAGCATGGGGCCCACCAAACTGGGAACATGTCCTCAAAATGTGTTGTTTGTTTCCTCCGTAGCTCTATTCAGCCTTCTCTTCTCATCCATCTGATGTTTTCAGAAGAAGGAAAAAAAGAAAGAGAGGATATATCTGGGACAACAGGGTGCAAAAAGGGGATGTATGAACAACACACACTGAAGCCAATATCAAGCATTATACACACACTGTACAGTGAGCCAAAACACTGTGATGCTTGAAATTAGAATGGCTTTTCATGCAAACAGAGGCGCTTGCTGTGCAGGTGACAGGCTGGTATTGCAGACGGAATTGAAATGAAAAACAAAATCCAACTGCTATTTTAAATAAAAGTCCACTTGGCAGTAGTGGCTTGCTGCGCTAAAATCAAACAGAGAAATGGAGCTTGCCATGTGACAAAATGTGCACGGCGTTAAATACAGATAAAACTATGAAATGAGTCGCCGCCCATTTTCGCTCAGCGCACCGCATCTAACCTCTTTGGCAGAGCAACACTAATATGTTTAATGAACTCATTAGTCAAAAATGAAGACAGACAGTGGCATGAGGCATGGAAGGTGGAAGCACAAAGGGCAAAGAGAGAGGGAGAGAGGGAGGGAGGGAAGGAGGGAGGCGAAGGAAGGGGAAGCTACCTCTCTAGAAAGCAGTAAGCACATTCTCCTGTATTATAGATGCAGTATCATGTGTTACACCAGTTACATGGTGGCAGCAACAAGCAGAAACAACACAATCTGGGAGGTATTCTGCTAAAAAAAAAAAAAAAAGAAATAATTCAAACCTGCCAAGTAAATTTCAAGGGTTAGTTTGAGTGTTATCACTACTATTTAATTTAAGTGCTTCATCAAAATTACATAGCCCGGAATGAACTGCTCTAATGTAATTATTTGCACTTGGCTGATATAAACGGGTCCACCCATGGCTGTGCCTGTTCATTCCTACAAAACGGCAAAGCCCAGATCAGAGCTGAATGTTGCCAAAGCATGAGTCACTTTGCTTTATGTAGAAGAATTGACAGTTTAAAACAGGAGTCTGTGGCAGGCCGTTTTAAACATTTAACAGCTGAGATTGACGATCCGGAATTAACATTACAGATATCCACAACTACATTTTCTTATTCAAAATATCTATAACGTCATTCTGACTGGTCAAAACGACAGTTAGAGACATCTGTAATTCAGTTTTGACTATCCTAGATGACAGTTACAGATATCTCAAACGCCATTATGCCAAGTCAGAATTGTTGTGCGTGACGTTGCTCATGCGAGGCTTCCCGTTTGATATAAAGCATTTTAACAGTGTGAGCAGAAGCTTTTGCTAGCTAGGATAGTTCGGTGAAGTTGGAAAGATATTCACAGATTCAAACTTCCCGGATCAGTAACTTGAATCAAAACAGAGAGCTTTGTTCGCTAGAGAGTTGTGGCAGAAATGTACGGCGTATTGTAGATTTATTATCTCCAGACACACTTTATAAACCCGTACGGCTGCAGTGCAGTGCCATAGTATGTTTGAATAGTTTCCGCCTCCCACTTGCCGTAGCTGCTGACTTAATTACAGATATCTGCAATGCCATTTTGCCTAGTCCAAACTCTAATTCAAGATATCTGTAATTACATTTTGACTATCCGTAACTCCAGTTAGAGCTATCTAGAACGTCATTCTGACTAGTGAAAATGTTATTTTAGATATCTTAAAAGGACAATGTAGATAACTACAATTGAGGGGAATAAAAGATATCCGCAACTGGAATTCTGACTAGTCAGAATTCCAGTTGCGGATATCATCAATGTGAATAACGGATAGGTATATCTTGAATTAGAGATTTTGACTAGGCAAAATGGCGTTGCAGATATCTTTAATGAATGTCCTCCTGTCTAGCTATTAAATGTTAAAACGGCTTCTCCATAGGAGTCTATCTGAAGCAGCACATCCATCTGGAAGCCGAGACAGAGTCCCCCTGCTGTCACCGCAATATATATGGCTGTTTACTTATTCATGAATGGGTTAGGACGACTAACTCAATCAATCTGCTTCCAGTTACCCAGGCTGACTTTATTAGATAACATTAATGATGCATTAGTCGTCCAATAGGCGTCGAGTTTCTCCCCTGTCAGCAACTACAATTCAAATGAGAACACAATGGATATTGGATGCAAAATGGATCGAAACTTTGGGATAATTGTGGCACTATACAACACCACAAGCTCATAACTCATCGTCGGACAATATGCTGTCAAAGAAACACACACACTGTGCTTCAGAGTTGATATATGTCCTGTAATATCACCTGTAAGTGATATGACAGTTAAGGGGACAAAAAAGCCATGCGTCATCACAAATCGATTTGAAAGCAATAAGATATTGCACTTATTTTCCATTGGATCTGTCATATTAAATAAGATTTAAACGAGCCTTAAAGCATACTGCTCCTTTGGCATGCTTCCAGCTTCTTCATGGAGATTATGACAATATTACAGCCATCCATATACTGAGAGTTTGCAATGTGAGTTGTACATTCATCACAAGGTGGCACTTTTACATCACTATGAAGTAGGGGTTCACCTATGTATCGCAACTTTTATCTTTACGATTATTAAATACATTTTTTAATGCCAGAATCTATATATTTGCTTCATTTGAGTCTACGCGAAGGTAGAAGGAAGTTACTGCTTTTATTGTTGTAGTCTGAGTAACGTGACGTCATATCTGTTCCATATCCGTCACCAAAACAAAACGCAGAAAGTAGAAAACCGCGGAGGGTTGGCGTGGATACAACCCTGTGAACCTTCACATGTTAAATCCAGCGTGGTAAACACTACACATCCAGTAAAGTATGGAAACACTTTGGGTTTCACACATTGCCAGGAAAAGCAGAGCTAGACATCACGGCTAAAGCTACATGCTAACTCTGTCATGGACAGGAAAGGTTATCGTATTGCGGTAAAAGAGAAAGAGAACGGAGCTGACGGGGAGAGCTAGCAACGGACTTGGCGAAGTTAGTGGAAGTATAAACGTGTGACTACGTCTGGTTTTCAGAATAAGGTGTTAACAAAGGGAACTGTATATACAAAATACATATATGGAAAAAGGATTAATGGGGTTATATTAAAAATTAAACAGAAAATACCACTAATTTGTGAGGGAAATAATTTAATAAATAATTCCTGACAATGACTGATATATTGACTTCAGGACATCTCTGACTACATACATGCTGAAAATCAAACATTTTAATGCATTCATTTAGATATTTTCCAAAATAAAAGTCCCTAGAAGTGTATTATTCAACTTTTTTCCAATGATCTAGTGTTAAACAAGTTAACAAAAATCGCAATAATATTGAATCGCAATACTTAAAGATCATAATACATATACATAGCGCAGCTCAAACTACGCTGTGTCGCGAGCATAGACGGCTCTCTTCCGCCGGGAAACAACAGTTGGTGTAGCTCTATTGTCGTCCGGGTGGAAACAGTACATGCTGTTCAGTTCCAGAAGCAGGCTAAGATAATCAAAAAGATAAAAAGTGTGAAAATTTGCCATAAATTGGGAGAAATACAAGAGAATTGTGACCCAGGGAGTTAACCGAGAGAGGGCAATGAAAAATGGGAGTCTCGCGGGAAAATCAGGAGGGTTGTCAAGTGTGATCATGATACGTTATGGTATCGCCAGATTCTTGCCAATACACATCCCTGCTTTGAAGACAGACATACATCTTCTAATGGGTGCCCCAGCTGGGAATTGAACCCGTAGCCTTTTTTACCAGCACCAGACTCCATCAGTTGAGCTACACTGAACACACCGTCTGCTGCCATCAGCTTTGTGAAAGTGTGGAGGGGATGGGAAGCAGAAATCAACCTGTCCTCCTCTTCCTCCTCATGTGACGAAGAATGAAGATGTTTTACATCATAATCACACATCAGAAGGCCTTATTATTATTACACATTAACTACACCTCCAGATACTGAAAACAAACGCACGCCTGGCTCTGGTGATTATTACAAAGCCTCATTCTCTGATACTAGCAGCAGCTGCTTTGTCTGCTCACCACTAGGGATGTCACGAGAACCGATACTTCGGTACCAACTCGGCACCAAAATTCTAATAATGTGACGGTACTCGTTTTCTTCGAACGATGCCTGTAATGGTCATTTGGTACCGGAGCAGAGGTACTGGAGATGCGATTCTTCCGGATCTAATGGGGGCAGTATACGCTTACAAGTGTTCATTATTTATTACTTAAAGGCTACATGCCTCTGTTTTTTGTAATGTTCAAATATGTTAATGAAGGAGTGCGTGTTGAATTACATGGGATTTGTTTTTGTTTTTTTACCGTGGTATGGAATTGGTATCGAGAATCATGTAAATTCACTGGTATTGGTATCGACTACTAGACTTCTGGTACCGTGACATCCCTAAGCTACACTGAACACACCGTCTGCTGTGTGGAGGGTGATGGGAAGCAGAAATCAACCTGTCCTCCTCTTCCTCCTCATGTGATGAAGAATGAAGATTTACATCATAATCACACATCAGAAGGCCTTATTATTATTACACATTAACCACACCACCAGATACTGAAAACAAACGCACGCCTGGCTGTGGTGATTATTACAAAGCCTCATTCTGTGATACTAGCAGCAGCTGCTGCTTTGTCTGCTGCTCACCACCACACATATAACCACATTCAAAACAACACTGAAGGATACACACACACACTTTGTCAAGACACCTCCCCATTGTCATGTGCCTTTATATTTCCCCGTTATGTGTGTGTGTGAGAGAGAGAGAGAGAGAGAGAGCGAGAGCGAGAGAGAGTGGAGGTCAAACGCATTTTCATCTAACGGTGAGAACTCACGACTAACAGACAGACAGCTAGCTTGTAATGCTACACGCTGTTGATGCTGTTCTCCTTGAATAGAACAGCCTCACAGTGAACGGTCCAGGTGCTGCTGCGTTCTGAAATAGAACGTTGCAACAATGTATCCGTTAACCGTTACCGCGGATACATTCTTTCACTTGGAACGTGAATTTGCAACAATTTGCAACAAAGCGCAGATGGGGGGGTTATGTGGATGTAACGCACCAACACTGAAGCAGAGCATGAATAGCACCGAGTAACGGTGGATATAACGGGACCAGACATTTCCTACCTACCCGGTGACCGCTATGTGGTCACTGTTGATCTGAGACGCAGTCAACAGGCCGGGAGGATGTAGCGGGAGGAATGTATGAGCCGAGCCTCTCCGGTTGTTTCCGCCATGCAGCAGCAGCAGCAGTGTTGTTATCATCTTACCTTGACATGATCCACCGGCTTCCAGCAGCGGCATCCGACCGGGGCTGCAGGAGACTGGAGGTCTGACGCAGCAGCAGCAGCAGCAGCAGCAGCCCGGTGGGTTTGTGTTGGTGCTCCAGAAAGATTGAGTAAGAAAAGGCTGCGGCGGAAACAGGAACTGGGAGAGAAGAGAGAGCTGGCTGGGATCTGTGAATACGGCAGTACGAGGCTGCTCTGCTCTGTGGGGATCTGCTGGATGGCCGGTGTCAACGCACACCAGAGAGGGAGGGAACTACACATCCGGTCACAGACTTTCAGAGTAATAGGCTGTGTGGTCACCGAGTAACTGAGTAATTCGCAATAAATAATAATAATAATAATAATAATAATAATAATAATAATAATAATAATAATAATAATTATTATTATTATTATTATAATTATTATAATTATAATAATAATACAATTCTGGTTTCAGCTAGTTTAGTGGGGGAATCATTATTATTTTTTATTTTACTCTAATTATATCATTTTTTGTAAAAAAAATTGTTTTATTGAAAAACAGATTGCAATTGCATTTGTGCATGAAATATTTTTATTTTTTATTATTATTTTATTTTATAACTATTATATATGTTTTTACTGGATTATAATATGTTCATCATTTTAATGTTGCAGTTGGTAAAGGTGGAGCTCATTGAAATTGTAATTACTTCTGGGTAGCGTAATCTTTAATATTACAGTATATCATTATTTGTTAATTGATTTAAAATTTGTATTAATAATTTCAATCTGCAAAGTAAGAGACAAAAAACAACATAAAAAAACAGACAGAAATAAAATCAAAACGCATTATATATATATTATGCATAATAGAGCAATAGTGCATATAATTATATTAATATTATATTAAATAACGACAAATGGCCTTGCTCTGAGTCTGAACCTCATGCTAAATTTGTATATTTTTTTGTTGAGCTTGATTTAGGTGTTGTGAGGTAGCCTATATTTAAATACTTCAGCCTAATGGAAATAAACTTGTGCTTTGTGTTTGGTGACCAGTCTAAGTTATTTTACTCTTTACTTTTTTGTTTGTTTGTTTTTTCTCTTCTTTCTTTTCTTTTTTTTAACACTGTTTATGCTTGTGAGTTTTGTGTATATAGATATTCTTTGTTTGTTGTTTTGTTTTGCTTTTGATGAGTCATTATTTTATTTGTTTAAATATTGAAGGAAATTAGTGGCTTTTTCTTCTGCACTGAAGTTGTATCTCTTTTGTCAATCATTTTTGTCTATTTCTTTTTTACCTAAATTGTTTTTATTTTTCCTTATAAATATCTAAATTTGCATTCAGATTTTGAACACGGTGACTGTATTCCCCACATTAATCATTGAGTCATTTATTTTGAAGGCACGATGGTGTGATTTCCTGTTTGTGTCTGTCTCTCTCTGGTTGTCTTGACTCCTGATGGGAGTGGGATGGAGTGGAAGCTGCAGTGCGCACACCAGTGTCAGGTTGCTGTACTGCAGTCGGGCTTATAGTCAGACAGAGCTGGTGGCACCAGGGGGGTGGAGGGTACGACTCAACCCCCCCCTCCCTCCACGTGGGTGACACTCAGCTTGACCTTCAGACCTTCAGACTGACACAGCAGCATTGGTGCAGGGCCAGAGTCTCTCAGACTACATTTTATACACTTCAGTGCCTTCAGTCCTCACTCATATCGAAAGTGATCACGTTGCCTTTCATTCCCTCCAGAGCAGCACCAGTCTGCTCCATCACTCATCTGTTACAACCTCTCAGATTACTGGTTGCACATTCTCTTTCCTCTATATAATCTGATTATTTCTTATTTCAGTGATAAAAGAAACCAAATAGCTTTGATATCCCATGGTTTTATCTTTGTTGATAAACTCGGGGCAGTTGGGAATATGTCTAGACCGATGGAGCAAACTTTTCTACAGTGTTTTCCACACCCGGTGGGGATTCACAATAGGCAGAGTCATTGCTCAGACGCTCAGCAGAGACAGATTTTACAAATTATTTTGTCAACATTTTGCATTTATCTGTCAGCCAGAAAGGAGTGGTTTCAATCTAGGCTGGATGGCACACTGAAAAGGACTGGCTCTGCCTTGTAGAGCATTACACCCTTCTGCACAGCAGAACTTAGCAGACTTACAGTGTTTATTTATCACTTTGTGGGAACAAAAAACTGTTGCTCACACGGTAAGCCTCCCGGGTTAAGACTTGAGACTAAGACACACAAGTGGAAAAAAACGTGTGAGAGGTAGAACAAAGACCGAAAGTGAAAATGTTTTCATAATGACTATATCTAGTTTCCAGGAAAGCAGTTCTTTAAATGTCACTTCTGGTACAGTGGGCACAATCTTCCGTCTGCATTGTGTTGAGGCGCTGGCTGAAACCTCTGATCCAGATTGGCAAGTAAAACCAAAACTCTTTCAAAGGTTAAAGGAACAGCGTGTAACATTTCTGGGGATCTATTAGCAGAAATGGAATATAATATTCATGACTAATTAGTGTACCGGAAACTAAGAACTGTTGTGTTTTAATTAGCTTAGAATGAGCCTTTCATATCTATTATCTATATCTATCTAGGAAAAGGAGGAGTGACCTGAGGGTTTCTAAGTTGGTTGAAACCACACCACTAGATGTCGCCAAATCTTACACATTGTACCTTTAAATACTTGTTGTAATTACACAATTACAACATTAAAATGTAGAAAACAAATAGCAGAAAAAGTATTGGATATCAACTTGATGCTTTCACTGACAAATTGCAGGAGGAAATAAAAAAAAACAATCTAAGAGCAGTAATTTGTAGTTTCCAGAGTAAAGTATAATTTATAGGAGGAGTGAATGTCACTCTTGTCTTTTTACATAATGTAATTTACAGCTCTGCATGTGTCAGCTTTTTGAGAGGTTGATTATTTATATTCTGGTGCAAAGCTCATCCATCTATGTTAGTAAATAGCATACCTGGGTGGACGGGGCTTCTGGACAAGTCATCAGTGTAGGACGGACATAATGGAGCTCAGCAGTCCTCCTGTGGAGAACACAGTCATGGTTCAGATTGCAGGACATTCAGTTTAATTTGGTCAACTTTATACAACAGAAATATTTATTAAAGGTACAGTGTGTAGGATTTAGCAGCATCTAGCAGCATGGTTGCAGATTGCAACCAACTGAGCACCCCTCCGCTCACTCCTCTCTTTCCAAGATTGCGGTAACGTGAGCTGCCGAGGGTAAAAACGTGGTAACGCCGTTCTCCTCACTCAGAGGCCGTCTGTACCATAATAACACTACTTTAGGAGCAACTGAAGTCAGACGACGGCTGGCGGTACCACAGTTTTGCACTCTGCGGCTCACATTACCAAACTTTCACAAGTGTATCGGAGAACTACGGTGGCCTTCAGGTGACGTAAAAACACAAAAGTCTCTCTCTAGAGCCAGTGTTTGGTTTGTCCGTTCTGGGTTACTGTAGAAACATGGTGGAGCAACGTGGCGGACTCCTTGAAGAGGACCTGCTCCCTATGTAGATATGAAGGACTCATTCTAAGCTAACGAAAACACAACGATTCTTAGTTTCAGGTGATTATGACCTCATCGGGTAAGCTGCTACTTTCCATCCCTGACAGTCGTTTGAGGCGTAAAGGTGAACGTGCATTTTTTAGTGGGCCGGGCCCAAGTTGTGGAATTGCCTCCCTCTACATGTTCGATCAGCCCCCACAATCAAATGCTTGAAATCCAGGCTAAAAAAAAGACTTATTATCTCTGGTGTTCAATGTGTTATATTATATTATATTGTCAATATGTGTTTTTGACATTGTGTCATTTGTCCATTTCTGCCTTTTTCCTTTTTAAACTGTAAAACACTGTCAACCACAGGTTGTAAACTGTGCTATATAAATACACTGACTTATACACTAATGAAAACATACTTATGAATATCATATTCCATTTTTGCTTATAGATCACCCGAAATCCTACACAAAAGGACCACCTTTAAGTTGAAACTGACTCAAAGACATTTCTCATTTGCTTTTTCATGTCAGTAGCTTCCATTTAGTACGAATAAACATCCACTTAATCCTCATAAATTGATCCTCGTTGGGGTCAAGTATGTTTCCAAGCATAAGTAAAGGAAAGAGAAGCCAAGGACAGTGTGTGTGTGTGTGTGTAGACGGGTGCTATAAAACAGCCGTCTTTCAGGTGGTAATTTGTTGCCCTTGAACATGTAATTTACTGTACCACTCTCTGTGAACTGCTGCATATGGATGTTTTTCTATCCCCCATTTTCAGTCGCACTTGAGAATTAAGCCACTAAATCAAATTCATAATACCCAAAGGCTTTTCATTTGTTGTTGCGTCCCCCATCCATCTTTGAAAAATATCCAGTGTGCCTCTGAGAGGTCTCACTCCGGTGGCGAGGAGCTGAATCACAATAACAACCACTACCTACCTACATTTGGTACACACACATAGTTTCCGACTCGTAAAGCTGGTGCAGTAGCGCCTTCATGTGGCGCAGAGTCCACAGTGCACTGAGGATAAAGCACATGTCTGTGGTGGTGTAGGTGTTAGTTAAAAGAAGAAATATGACTCAGAAGGCCTTTCAGTGTTGTCTCATGAAACAGGCTTAATCTCAAAGCCAGCAGAATGACTCATGGTTCAGAGGCTCGCCTATAATTGTCGCATGGCACACATGCATGCAGAACGCCAACCGTACATGCACCGCTGCAGAGATAAACACAACCCGGAACCCCCCCACCCACAACCAAACACCTAACAGAATCTGGTCAGTCAGCTGCGATATCATCATCAGTGTTGTTCCCAGCGTGGGCGGAGGCAGGTCGATCGCTGCTGACCTTTTTGTCTTCGCTGACCTTTTCAGATTGAGACACGGAGGAAGAGTTTCTAAAGGAGAACATGTGAAGTCTATTCATCTGAAGGAAAAAGCTGGAGTGGAATGGCACAGAACCAGTATGGAGGACATGGAGCACCAACTGTCTGATGCTGCATTGCATATGCAAATGTGGCCTGATAATCAGACTGAATTTTTATTTAGTTTCAGAAAAAGCTCAGCGATGTGGGCAGCGGTTCTGTGAGCAGGCTCGCATAAATGCATATCGGAGCAAATGTCACTCTCCATGCCTCACGCACTCTCAACTCATGCTATGAATCAGAAACCAAATGGAACAGAATAATTAAAATCTCATTAGAGTATCATTAGAATATCATTAGCATATTCATTTGTAACACTTGGGAAGGAATGCATCATCGCGGCACTTGTTCAACTGGATTCGATGTGACAAAACATTTCACCAAATGTATAAAATATTTTAATGTAGAAATATATTAAATGCAGTCTAAGATTTAAATTCATGACATGTAGCTGCAACATCCCTGCTTAAATTCTGGCCGGGGAGCTCTGCGTCGGAAGAGCATTTTGGGGATATTAACATCCTCTGCATTCAAGAGATGTGGTTAGCAAAGCAGGATCTCTCAAAACAGCTCCCAGAGTTGGGGAATTAGTCCAAGGTTGAATATCCAGAGGAGTGGCAATAGATCGGAATATTAAGTCTGATCCAACTCTTGATATTGTAGGATTGATTGATGAGTGGGGCATCGAGATGAACTTTAACATTAGAGAATGTAGTATTTTTAATAATATCAAAATGAGGAAAACTTACTGGTTGCTATAAATGATTTCATTAAGGATATGACACAACATGTGTTTATGTCTTCGGACAACAATATCTGAAACTGGTTCAGTATTGAGGGAGAGGGCTGTAGACGACAGCTGCTCACAGGCGGCATTATGGTGTTATTGGGGCAAGCTGTTTTTGCCATGACAGGCTCTGATTGCTTTTATAAGTGTCTGACATTACGGAAAGAGTCTTCGCTCAAGGAGAAGTCTCGTTCTGAAATCAGGCGAGGTGACGTTTTGCCGGAAGACACCATGGATCAGTGGAATACATCCGTGGTGGAAACGTGAGTGGCAGCCGGGCAGAGTTTGAGTTGAGTTACATTGACGCTCCTCACTTGCCCTCGCAGCTCGTTTAGGTGCTGTCGGTTACAGCCTCAATACTGGACCAGTTTCAAAAAGTGTTGTCCCCATTATTCACTTAGTCACAAAATATGGAAAAATAGGGTCCAGGTTAAAAAATACCGAAGTTACACTTTAAGTATGCCTGGCAACCTGAGCTCCTCTTGAATAGCATGCTGGTAAATGAGCTGTGAAAAATGTAAAAAATAAACATACATAACACATTTCAAAAGTATTGTGTGCGAGAATGAAAGAAAATGAGAATATAACGAGGACTTGTTTACAAGGAAGTTGCTAATTAAAAGTTATAATGAATTTTATAAATGACATTCATGGTGCAGACGATATTCTTAATGTATGGCAGAAGCCTTATTATGAGTTGTTTAATTGTGTAGCAAAAAGTCAAGCCTGCTGTTAATGACTTCACCCAGGTTATATTAATACATTTTATTTTATTTGGCGGCGCCTTTCTAGACACCCAAGGACAAATATTAGAGCTGCAACGATTAATCAAATTCGTTTTAAATTAATCACCAACTATTTTGATAATCGATTAATCGGTTTTAGTAATTCTTTTAAGAAAAAAAAAAGTAAATCCTCTGATTCCAGCTTCTTAAATGTGAATATTTTCTGGTTTCTTTACTCCTCTATGACAGTAAACTGAATATCTTTGAGTTGTGGCCAAAACAAGACATTTGAGGATGTCATCTTGGGCTTTAGGAAACACTGATCGACATTTTTCACCATTTTCTAACAACAACGAATCATTAATCAAGAACACAATTGACAGATTAATCAACAATGAAGATAAGTGTTAGTTGCAGCCCTAATCTGAAACACGTCAAGGGTGGCTAAACTGTCCACTCTAAAGTAGCTGGCATTCAGTGTAGAGCAGGGGTCTCAAACTCGCGGCCCGCAGGCCAATTGCGGCCCGCAAGACGATATTTTGTGGCCCCCACCTTGATATGAAAGTGCCAGTGTAACATCGCATAAGCTTGATTAAAGCTTGATTTATACTTCTGCGTTGAATCGACGCCGTAGCCTGACGTGCACCTCTCCAGAAATGTAACTACACGTCGCGGCGACGCAGACCGCAACAGCTGTGATTGGTCCAGTCTCTCAGCGATGCTGAGCGGCCAGGACCAAGTTCTACTTCTCTCTGCCTCCATCTTTTCAATGTTTGTTCACACAAATCCACTCAGATATATGTTCTCTTTTCGGCGTTGCAGTAATGTCAGTAAAAGTTCTGTGGTCCAACAGTTATTAGCTCCAACGCCGCTCAGTTTCTGTTTGTAGTACAAGAAGAAGAAGGAAACTCATAGAGACGCCGCCGCCAACTAGCGGTTTGGTGGTGTAATTGCAGAGCAACACAAACACAGCAGGCACAACTTTATTGCGGAGTGACACCAAGTGGAATGAATATATATCATGTCTTTTTCAAAGCCTGCAGTGAAGAGAAAGGTTGGTGACGAGCACAGACAATTTCAGGAAAAGTGGGAGACGCAATAGAGGCCATGTTCAGAAGAACTGTTCATGTTCTTCAATGTTCCATTCATGTTCAGAAGAACCGTTCATGTTCAGAAGAACCCATTCAAGTTAAAGAACTGTTAATAATGACGTTTGAGAAGATTTTTTTTTTTTTAACAAAGCTTTTTTTGTGGAATACCTGATGCGGCCCAGCCTCACCCAGACTCTGCCTCCAGCGGCCCCCAGGTAAATTGAGTTTGAGACCACTGGTGTAGAGGGTGAATGCTTTTTCCACTCCTCCATGCATTACCTCTCACCGCCACAGGGTGTCACTGCTGCTTACATGCACACAGAATAATGAGCAACTTGTTCTATTTGTAAGGCAAATGTCAGATGACAGGCTAACGAAGCAAATACAGAATGAATCGAAAGTGACGTGGATGGAATCTGAACTGAACTGACAGATTTATGGTAAAAACAAGAGGCAAAAATGAACAAAAACCCTGAGGAAGACGGTGAAAATGCAGATTTTGAACAGGAAGGTGAAAGCATGGAGGCCCAGGGAGAAAGTTGGAAACATTTGGCCTTAAAATAAATCTGCTCAATGCTTCTGAATTTGATGTGTCTGCTTCTGTACACAGAACAAACACCTGCTTCAAAGTAAGACAGCTCGCTCTGTCTGTTATCACACCTCTAATGGTTATCGCTGGTTTAATGAGCAGTGCAACAGTTTGTGATTCATTAATGTTTTGCTAATCAGCTTGAAAGCAGCGGCATCTATTTATTTTTCAGTTGTGTGAATATCAGCTGCCAGGTAGTATAATTTAGATTGTATATATATGTGTGAAGCTGATGGAAAATAGATCGTCTGTTATGATGTATCAGGAACTGATGGTATGTTGATTGATTCTCTGGTGTGTACATTATTGAGCGAGACTGTTGCCCTGCAGCTGATTAAATCCTGTATTGACATTCAGGCACTTATGAGTGAAGCCGTATAAATCAGCCGTCTAAGGGCAGCGAAATAACTCAGTGTTACTGTATATTAACTTTGTATTATGATGATATGATGATATTGTTTTAGAAAAAATCCTGTTGTCTGTTTAATGATTACAAGTAAATTGTGATTTAAAGGGGACCTATTGTGCTTTTGTGTTTTTTCTCTTTCTTTTAATGTATTATATAGTTTTTTTTGTGCATGTAAAAGGTCTGCAGAGTTACAAAGTCCACGCCAAAGGGAGTTACTCTCCCCCACAGAAATTCTGCTCCTGAACTGCCTGAAACGCCTTGCTTCGCCTTCCTTTTCTTCCGTAACGTGGTGATGTCACTAAGTAACACATAATACATAATACTTGCCTAGCGGCTAGTTTGGCACGCCCTCAAACAAAGCTAGTTAGAGCAGAGCTGGAGCGGAGTCCAAAGAGTTTGGTTCGGTTGAACAATCAGAGCAGACTGGGCTTTTTGGGAGGGCGGGGCTCAAACAGGGTGCTTCAGACAGACAGTGAAAAGAGATGCTGCCGGTATGAGAAAAGTAAGTATTTTTTTTTTTTTTTTTTACTTTAAAGCATCTAAACATGTTCTACTGTAGTAGAAACCCAAAATACAAGTATACACCTGAAATTAAGCATGATAGGTCTTCTTTAAGAATATGTTTTTTGTCTTATATGTGTGAAGAGATTTGTCTGATGTAAAGATTACACTGCATTATGTTATATTGCATACATTTACCATATCATGCGTGCACCAGTATAGCTAAGATTAGTATGCATACACCTCTGTGGCTTCCAGTAATGCCACAGGGATCTTTCTGTCTGGGGCATGATTTTATAGTGCTAGTCATATATTAGATGTAGCCATATGTCAGGCGGTAATATAAAATGTTATGGACTGTAGATAGGATAAGGCAGAGAACACTATAACTTAAACTACAGATATGTGGTGACTCTGGCAGGGGTCTATTTGTGCATCCTGAGAATTGTGATGCTGATGAGTTTTAATTGCATATTTTTTTAGATTATGTGTTATGTTCTGGTTTAACAAATAGCGTGGACTCAAATGCAGACACACACAAGTCTTTTAAAGGTGTAAAAAAATCTAATTTTATTCTCCAAGCGGTGGAATGGCGTAGGCAGTGAACAGGCTGGTAATCACAAAGGCAGGGATCCAGGTTGAGGAGGAGCAGAGGGTATGAGCGGGCAGGCAGGTTGGAACCAGGAAAACAGCTGCAGCTGATAGGTGAGGCAGACCTGAGCAAAGCACGAAAAAACAAAGTAAGTCCAAAAAACAAGAGCATGAGCAAAGTCAAAAAAGTACAATCTAAGAGAGCCTGAATCTGTCTACTACCACTGAGGGTGACGGAACGATCTGGCGATGAGTGGCAGGAAGACCGGGGTAGATATACAGCAGGTGTGTGTGATGATTGGTGATTATTCTCAGCTGCTCCAGCAGAGCCCGCCCAGAGGAGGAGGAGGAGGAAGGCCACACCTCCCAACACACTGACAAACTAGACAAACCAGGGGAAAACACACAAGAGACAAAAGGACAGGGAAACAGAGGAAACAAAAGGAAACCCTAGACTACAGGCAGATAAATCATGACATTATGTGAGTGTTTTTATGTTTGATATTGATCACTTGAGCATTTAAGGTAACTAAATGTGTGTGAGGTTTGGGTTTACATCTGGATATATACAGTATAGCGATATCACGATATAAAATGACATACACTGTTGATGAAGGATTTTGTGCCAAAAATGCTTTTTATACGTGGTAAATTCCCCAGTGTCTCAAAAGAGCATTTCCCCAGGCAATGACTCTGGTGTTGATACACCAATTATGTGGTATTATTATTGCATGGCATTTTGGACCCTGAGGTAGGCCTACATTTTGTGCATGTAAACAATTTCGTTCCACATTTCATGGTATAAATGCATTAAAATGCAGCATGTGATCCATGGGGGGCCTACAGTTTCACACTTGTTTGCTAAAGCGTTAACACTAGTTAAAGCATTGCCTGAAAGTACAGTAAATAAATAAATAACAAAGATGATTATCTTCTAAATATTGCCTTAAATTTGAACTGATAAAACACGATAGAAAGAAAATATTTAATAATTATCCAGAACTTTTTAATTTGTTTCATATGCCAGTTTGCTTAAATGATGTCAGGCCAACTGTTTTTAATGATCTCACCGGGAGCAAATCTTGTCTAATTTTCAGCTTTACTGCGCCAATACGAGTAAATTCTATGTTTAATTAGCAAAGAACTGTGAGGGACCCAATGTAACACTGTCAGTTTTTGTACAGAGACATATTTTTTAAAGGGCTTAAAATTAAGGTTAACACAAGTTTAAAAAGAAGTAAACATTAATAAATAAAAAGGGCGCAGTAAGAATATTATCCAACAATCTATTAAGTGATAAAGGGATACATACAGGATAAAACAGAGAGTATGGATGAATTTAAAAAGATGTTTTAGTTTTAGAAGCTTTTTCTTCACAATGGGTGTCCCAGGCGTTTCATCCTCTAGGTTTGGTCTACATGTTAGTGTCACATGAGAGTCGTTACTTGGCTCTGAGTCATTTGGAGTCAAATGAAATTAAGGTGTGAATTTCTTGTGAAGATTATATCAGGATGGCTCTGTAAGTAGCTAACAATCGGTGTCACAGTTTGTCCTTCTGTTCAGGGAGGGTTGTTCTAGATGGACACAGATAGCCTCCTTCTCTTCTTTTCTCAAACCGTTCTCTTTCTGAAATGTAATATTGCTGATCACAAAGGAGAGTCCATCTAGACGATCTTAACCTGAGGAGGTCTCGAGCTTATCCAACAGTTGTTTTGTCTTCTTGAAGTCTGAGTCTGAGCATTCCTTGTTGCAATGAGTAAAACATGAATGGTGTAACTTTGGAGAAGGTTTTTTAAGATGAAAGAAAGTCGATTTTGTTACCGTGTTGATGCAACATGTGAAGGCAGGACCTGAATCTATAAAGACCTTATATACCGCAGTAACGCCGTTCACCTCGCTCAGAGGCCATCCTTACCATAATAATCACGGTATGAGAACTGGCTTCGTGGGAGGGCAGTAGCTCAGCTCGTGGGGACTTGGCTTGGGAACCGGAGGGTTGTTCAAGTCCCTGCATGCAGCAAGTATGGGCTGTGGACTGGTAGCTGGAGAGGTGTCAGTTCGCCTCCTGGGCACTCCTGAGGCGTCCTTGAGCAAGGCACCGGACCCAAAACTGCTCCCCGGGCATTCTATACAGTAGTAGCTGCCAACTGCTCCTAATATATATACTAGGATGGGTTAAATGCAGAGACTAAATTTCACTGTGTGCTGTGCGGTGTACAATACAATGTGTGGCAATAAAAGTTGATTTACATTTACATTTTCCATAATAACACTACTTTAGGAGTGACTGAAGTCAGACGGCGGCTGCTGGTACCACGCTGTTGCACTCTGCGGCTAACGTTGCTGCAGTTTCACAAGCGTGTCGGAGAACTACGGTGGCCTTCAGGTAATGTAAATATGCGAAATGTTCTCTCTAGAGCCAGTGTTTGGTTTGTCCGTTGTGGGCTACTGTAAAAACATGGTGGAGCAACATGGCGGGCTCCGTGAAGAGGAGCCGCTCTCTTTGTCGATATGAAGGACTCATTCTAAGTTAATGAAAACACAACAATTCTTAGTTTCAGGTGATTATACACAAAAGAAATCATGAATATTATATTCAATTTCTGCTAATAAATCCCCCAAAATGTTACACACTGTTCCTTTAAGATCTTCTCATAGTGGTCTGGTGTAATAAAACAAACACTTGGAACTTCTGGCATAATAAATATCTACAGTCCCTGTAATGTTGCCGGGCCCTTGTTCAGTCCTGTGTCCTCTGAGTCCCCATTTATTCTTATTACAGCTGTAAAATCTCATAAAATATCAAGATTGGCACCAAATGCAAATTTATGTTCAACAAACTGCCTTCGGATGTGGAAGCAACCGTCTACCAAAGTAAATAATCAGTGACGTTTATTACTGCTTTTTCAACAGCAGATGGCAGTGTTACATCACGTCTACTCACAGTCCTGCATCACACTGTAAATCCAGCAGGCCACAGCAGCATCTACATATGTCATTCTTTATAGTCAAAGCAAGCGTCATGCTGGTCTGTGTGTATGGATTACACTCTGTGAAACCATTTGTTTCATTATGTGCACTCTGTAATCCCTGTTTACCTTGCTGTTTCATGTCATGTAGTGTACACTACCTCACCAGAGCTGCTGCTGCTGCTGCTGCTGGGGAAAAAAGAAATGTGTCTAGTGGTTAAATTAACAGGGGAAAGAAAGTGACACCTTATTGTTGGTCAACATTACGTAAACAGGAGGCTCTCTCTCTCTCTCTCTCTCCAGCAGGTGTCACTAAAGCCTCAACATAGCTCTCACTGCAGTCCCCACCATACAGCACCTCTGTGACTATGCCTTTATCTTTGTCCACTATCATCATCATCATCATCATCATCACCCCCATCATCCTTCAAATCACGTAGGAATGTGTCATCATGGCATACTTACAACATATGCTGTACATATAGTATGAATATTGCAGGATTACTGAGATGAAAAGAGACAGATAGAGTGGTAATAAGTGGAAAATGTCACGATGAATACACTTCAGCTAACTGTTATTTTCATAATCAATTAATGTGCCGATTTGTGTCCATAAAATGCCTGAAAAATATAGAAAAATGCCAATCTTCTTTTCTTCCGGAGGTCAAAATGATCTCCTCAAATTGCTTGGTTTGTCTGCCTAACAGTCTAAAACCAAAATACGTTTAGTTTACCCTCATAAAAGATACAGAAAAGCAGCAAATTCTCACATTTGAGAAGGTGGAATTTGATGCTTTTCTCCGTTTTCTACCATTTTATAATTGGACTGCTGGTCGAAGAAAACAAGCAATTAGAAGACACAGGTTGGGCTCAGGGAGCTTGTGATGGACATGTCTTAAAGATTTGCTGACTAAATGATCTAAAATAATCAGTATAATGTATCGGTTGATAACGTTAGCTGCAGCCTTAATTGGAAACAACAGAAATTCTCTGTGTATTACAGTCAGTAAGTGAAAAGCTGTACACACTTGCTGTGTAGCCTGTCAGACATTTCACCACTCACTCACGAGGGTTCATTAATTTTACCGACTTGTGCCGAGTTCCCAGCATTTATTCATTTTCAATCCACACCCCCTCAGCATTTCCAATTTCATCTCTGTCGTGTCATTCACACCTTTATTTCTCATAAAAGCTGCTGAGTCACATGGCTGCTTTTCTCTGCAGAGTAAATACAGTAAATGACTGTGCTCCACAATACCTCGGGGCCAACAACTTTCAGTATTTTCGAGCTAAGTTGAGAGATTTCAAGGTTTATGATATGTGATTTCAAGAGCTCTCCGTTGGCATTGAAGCTGGCATCTGCTCCCAAATCGCTCTACCTGTACCACTTCATGGTTGATGGCTGTACCTGTGTTTACTGTCACAAGCGAGGTTAAATGACTCCAGCTCTCCCATCTGTGGCGGTGCCTACACACATTTAGACTTAATGAGGAAGTAAAGCTGTGCAACTGTGAAACTCATCAGTAGCTACACTGGGTATGAAAATGCCAGCATTTGACTGCATTGTAAAACAAGCATGCAAGATAAAGCTCTGTACATACAGAAAGGGCACTTCCAAATCCAACACATTCTCAACACGATTCAAACTATGACGCTCTATGTAAGTAATCTCTAGTATCAGTTTTAGACGTGTCAGGGATGGCATGTCATTTTCCGCACTTTACATGCATAGTATCTTTTCAAAATAAACTTCCGTGTTCACAGGAAATGTACAGTTTCCACTCGTTACATGCATACGGTCTCTTTTTGTTTGGTATAACAGGCTTTCGGGATATTGTTCGGACTATCGGGGTCGGGAATAATGGGATGTCGGACCAACGGCATGGCATCAGATACATCACAAAAAGCAGAAAGGACAGGAAAGACATGCTAGCATAGACAAGCACAAAAGCAACAAATCAATGCGCAGGTGCCTCGTCACTTTTAGTGTTTTTCCGTGAAGCTTCATCTAGCGGTAAGGTTGCATATTGCAACCAACATGGCGGAGTCCGTGAAGAGGACCCGCTCCCTATGTAGATATGAAGGCCTCATTCTAAGTTAACGAAAACACAACAATTCTTAGTTTCAGGTGATTATACACTAATGATAACATACTGATGAATATTATATTTAATTTCTGCTAATAGATCCCCCAAAATCCTACCTTAACTATGAAAAACACAACAGTGTTTATCAGAAGCTGAAAATGGCTCAAAAGGACGTGCTTGCTGCAAACTGTTTAGCCCAATTATTCTGCACAATGCATCAAGATATGCAGCAGGCAGCTTGGATATTGACATTGCATAGCATCTCAGCCAGCAGCTACTTTCAGAGTCCAGGTGAGGAGGAATACTTCAACATTTTGTGGAAATGGCAGTGAAGTATCTGAGATGTAGTGTCTGTTCCTCGGTCACATTCTAAAAGTGTTCTCAGAAGCACTTGAGGCCAAATTATGCAGCCTAACATCTGCGTTTAAGGTAATCACTCAACTGAAAGGGAAACTTGAGAGACGGATGAAGGACACATTTCTGCTTTTGCTGTGAACAACAAGCAGCTGACCTCTGATCCGGCTGCGAAATGTGAGGCGTGTTTTTTGGTTTTCTATGAATTCTATTCAATGAAAGAAATTTCGTGAGTGAAAGGTACGACTTCTTTCATAGCGAAGTGTCAAAGCGTGGCCTCACAACTGCTGTGTCTTATGAAGAATAAGACGGTCCAGGCCTGCAGTCTGAGAGACATTGATATGGATGGACTCTAGGAGGAATATGGCAGGGTGGAAGCTATTCTCAGCTCTTCAGAAATGGAAGGTTGCCACAGCGAGGAGCGGTATCTGAAACCGCTTTCAGCAGATGTCCCACTTGTGAATCTGTGGAAGGTCAGCGTCTACGTCTTCTCCATCCCATGTAGCAATGCACATGTCTTCTCAATGATGACCTCAGCAGGGAGAAATGAGAGAAATCGTCTGGATGTGGACCGTGTCGAGGCAGAGCTGCAAATTTGTGTCAACTTCACATTTGAGTGCACAGACATGTAGCGGAGATTCCTTGCAATCAAAACCAGCCCTTGGAAGCAGCCAGGAAAGGGCATACGTATCACAAATAGACATGTGGTGAGTACACTAGAGCCTTTAAGTGTTTTTGTATGTGTGTATTTGTCAGATTTTAGCCTGGCTTCACTGAATACTGCAATGTGTTTTTTCCTTTTTGGTGTTATGGAAATGGCCACCCTACTTACTCAACAAAACTGCTTGGGTAGGCCTCGGGAAAGATGTGGTTTGGGTTTAAATATCTATCTTTGTTATGCAAAATAAGTATGTTTGTTACGTACGTAATTGGAGTTAGTTAAGTACGTAAGTTAAGTACTACGTAAAACTGAGGTAAAATAAGTCAACGTCGACTTGGTTCCACACGGGACATGAACAGCGGTCTCTTGGGTGAAAGTCTTGTGTTTGTTTGACCCATCCTACCCTCCCTATGTGGACTTTGTTGCTCTTTATAGTACGTCATTAACATATTCTCATACAACGGTTCATATGATATCTTACGAAAAAGTTATTCCTTCTTTTTCATTCGTTTTTCTACGAATGTCCATCAATACATGTCAATTTCCGCTTGTTACATGCATATAGTATTTTCTTTATAAACTTACGTCTTCACAGGAAACAACTTACTTAGGATTAAGCAAGAAAACGACTTAGTTAGGCTTAGGAAAAGATTGACTTGGTTAGGTTTACGCAACAAAACTACTTAGTATGGTTGAGGAAAAGATTGTGGGTTTGCTTAAAATAACACCGGAAGTGGCATATCTTAAGTACGTAACTTATGTGACAAATAAATCAACGTTGACTTCTGGTTTCAAACTGGACACGAACGCCGGACTCCTGGGGGAAAGCGTGGCATTTTTTGACCCGTCGATCCACCCTGACCTCCTCCCTACCTCACGTTCGCCGCTCTTTATATTTCCTGTTTCATGATTATGCTAATTACACACAAATTAATTTTGTGGAATATATTTGAATTAAAGTGCATTACTTTTCCATGGTATAGATACGAACGGTGTATGAGACCAGCCATCTTGAGTTTTTTGAACCGCTAACATGGAGGAGGCGGGATTTATGACCTACACTGCAGCCAGCCACCAGGGGGCGATCCAGATGTTTTGGCTTCCCTTTTGGGGAGCTGTCATGTCGTCCGTCTTTATATACAGTCTATGGTTGAGAGAGAGAACGAGTTGCTAAATCAGGTACTGTAGTCAGCACAGATACTTTCCTTGGTGGAAAATCCTTGTCACCTCGGTAAGAAAGATTGTGCTAAAGCACCATCTCACACTCAGCATGTCAAGTGGAGATTTAAATTGAATCCTGGTGGTTGCGACTGTCACAAATGTGCAGCCGTTAAAGAATGTGCTGAAGAGGAGCTGGCTGAGTGACTATTCTAATTTGTGAGATAGTGGGTTATCTGGGAGATCTCTTGCTGTAAATGGGAGGTGCAGCGGCAGTGAATGGAGAGATATCGTTTATATTGTGTGCACAGTGTGTGTGTGGCAGGTATCAGCTTTTACTGCATGCCTGTGCAGGATGTAGACTGTATGAGCAAACTCCAAAGCAAACCGAGAGTAGTGAGTATGTGATTATTTTCAAGAACTTCAAAATGCTCTGTGTTTAGTAAAGAAGGCGTGGAAGAATTAGGGAGAGTGATTTTGACTTCTTACAGTATTTGAAACATTCTCCAGTAACATGGAGAGAAGCAAACATCCAAATAAAAATAATTGTTCCACCCCCCAGTTTGGTGGCAGAGACAGTTCAACAAACTGTACCATACACAAAAACACACAAAAATAGACCAAACACTAGCACGTGAACAAAATATCTTCAATTCAGTTTTTATGCACCAAATATCTGGAACAAGCTCCCAGAAACCTGCAGGACCGCTCCAACTCTCACTTCTTTTAAAACAAAGCTTAAAACTTCCCTGTTTGCGGGTGCCTTTTATTCTGAAACTGCACTATAACTTTTACTCTTTTGAGTTTTATGCAATTTTAGCTTCTATCCTAGCTTTTATTTTTAGCTTGTTTTTATTTTCTAATCTTTAATGTTTTAATGTTTTAATGTTTTTATGTTTTTATAACTGTTTTAATTATTTCTTAATGTTCTTTTGCATTTTGTCGCAATGTTCTTGAATGTTTCTGTAAAGCACTTTGAATTGCCCTGTTGTTGAAATGTGCTATACAAATAAAGCTGCCTTGCCTTGCCTTGCCTTGCCTTCATAGTTTTAGTTCCAGGAACTAAAATAAGAAACTAAACATGGAACCAGCTTTCACATCTAACCTGTTTGGTTCAATTAAACAAACCCTGGTGCGTTTGTCCTGTTAGCACGGTTAGTTTGGGCTGGGGTGAAAGCTGTCGATCAAACCCTGGTGCGGACCAAACAATTGGACTGATACCACTTGAAAAGGAAGGACTCGGTTTGCTTCCAAGACTCTGGTGGTGTGGTTCATTTGTAGTTTGAAAGCAAATAGATCAAACACAGGATTTTTTGATAGTAGATATGTGATTTTAAGCATGATTCCAAAAGCTAAACTACTAATAAATCCATCTGTTGGTCATGAACTGTTGAGGAAATGATCTAATAATCATTCTGTATAAGTGATCTATGCAGTATATTTGTGTAAATCCTTTGGTTACCACGGTAACGTATATTATCCCCGATCAATCAGACAGTCTAAATCAGTTAAACAGACAACCATTCACACTCACAATCACATTCACACTTACGGGCAATTTAGAGTCAACAGTTGCATTCATGCCTGCATGTCTTTGGACTGTGGGAGGAAGCCGGGTTTGAACCTGTGACCCTGCTGCTGCTGTGAGGCGACCACAGTGCAGCCCAGTGGTCAACCTCCGGGTCTGAAAAGTGAAGCCAATGTGGAAGTGCCTTGAACTTGCATTCTTTCTAATAGTCAGCAGGGAAAAATGGATATATACAGCACAGGTTTCATAATATAAAAAAAATCTGCTTTGTGAATGTGTTATGATGAAAAAGAAATGCATTCACTGTGATCCTAGCTAAGCTACACGGATCAACACAACGCTTTCTGATGAGAAACACTGAATACACACAACTGTGTTTGTTTACAAGAAAACTTCACAGGGTGCATTTAAAGGTACCATCTGCTCCTCCAGTATGAACAACTGCTAAAACTCACATCCATTATATACTCCAGACTATAGCAGAAACCATTCCTTTAGACCTGCCACAGCATCAGCATTAGTTAGCCCATGGCCAGCTGAGACAGAGCGAGCAGGAAATTAACTAAACTGCATTTGATTTTCCTGAAGCAGAGTACACAGACCCAAGGATAAACTCACTCACGAATAAATCCTCCCCCGGCTTATCACAAAGAGCATTCAGCAACCTTAAACACACAGTGAACTCCACAACACCAAAGACAAACACGCCTAGCAGTTTCAGAGAGAGAGAGAGTGAGAGAGAGACAGCTGCCAAATCGTCGGCCGAGTGGCTTTGCGTTCGGTTCCTCCCCGCTATCTGCCTTCCGTTAATGATAACACACCCAGAGTGACAAGCATGGATGCAACGGTGGCCATGCTGGCTTGAGTCTGCTAATCAGCAGGACTGAAGACACGGCTCCTCTCCCACTGATAGCTATGTTAAAGAGGACGCAAAGCAGAATAATGACAATCAGAAACACACAGAGAGAGAGGTGCGTGATGGCGTGGCAGGACTTTGATTTTTGTGCGTGGAAAGCAAAAAAAAAAAAACAGCGTGATATTAAAATGATCAAAAACAAAGGAACCATAACTTCACATGACAAACGGCCGAACAAACACAACAAAACAAATCCCCCAGTGCCTAATCGCCGTGACTCAGCACGATGTGAGAGCATGTGGTATGCAAAGTCAGTGGAGGATGAAGCTGTAAAGATGTCGATGGCGGCCGTCGTCGCGCCAGCCTCGTTTTGGCAAGGGCGTCTCCTCCCTCCGAATGAGGAGAGAGAGACCACTCAATAAAGCTGGATGGCAATCTGGGGCGGAAATTGAGCCACGTCCCGGCCCCTGACAAGATGAATTCACTTAATAATGAGGGCATTCGGGGATTTATGGGTAACGGCGAGGTGAGCCCCATCTCTCAACGGGCACGGGGCTCTCAATATCGGCCAAAGCCACCGACTCACGCCCTTTCTCTGTGGATGTTCATACATACAGCCGCTTTTCTTTCCACTCTGTCTGCAGTGCTCAGCAGCAGTAATGCCTGACCTGCTCTATATTTGCAGATCACAGTGAGAGGGCCCCGTTGCCAAGAAGACAAGAAGACCGTGAAAGAAATATTTGGAAGTGTGCTGGCAGAGAACTCGCTCCTGTTGTCACTTGCTAACTTTTTCAACACTTCTCAGGTATCAGAAAAGTGGGAGAGGTAGAATACACATTCGCTAAATATAATCAAACACTGATTTTGATGCTTTCGTCCTGGATAACGCTGCCCCAAAAATAAACACTTTTTCCCCCTGAGGGAGTGGATTGTCATCATGGCAAAACAATTTAGGAGAAGACACCTGACACATTTTTGTGGCGTAAAGCAGAGTTACACAGCCAGGTGGTCGGGACCCCCCAAGGAATCGCAGGATAAAACTCAGAGAGATGATTAATAGGATAGGAAAGCAGGAAAATGTTTATGCTACACAAAATTAATTAAATGTTTATTTTTTTGCTAGTGCTGGTTAAATTTACCCTTTCAAGACTCTAAAGAATAGAACAAAAAAGGAAAATCTCGTTGGTTGACCTGGTTATAACAGGTAGACATTGCTTTCTAGAGTTCCTAGAGTTCCTAGAGTGATGGTTTCTCGTTAAGTGGTTACAGCCTTTACAGCGTACCTCCTCACAAATGTCATCATACGTCTGGGCTATGGCAGCTTCAGAGATGCCATGTGGAGACTCTGACCACGTCACACTAAATGGCGTATGAATGACATGGTAATCGCAAGTCATTACGCATGGAATAAGAATGCCTTTCTTGCTTTTGGCGCGTCATTTGTACGCCAAGTAGTCTGTATTGACGTCAATGTAAACGCAGCCACGTAAAGGTGCTACGCTCAGAGCTATTGACGTAGAATAAAAAGTTAGTGAGGTGTTTTCTGCACTTCTGTAACGTTGTTTCTGTACATATTTTACTTAGTTTACACACTTATTTTAAGCCCAACCATGATGTTTTACCTAAACCTAGCTAAGATGTTTTGGTGCCTAAACCGCTACCGTAATTTTGCTGCCTATACCTAACCATAACCGCTTTATGCTAATGATGTGGCGTTTAAATGACACGCGAAAAGCCTAAATGCGTTATCATGACACGCGGAAATATTGTACTATTTATATGCATTCCCATGAGATTGGGTTAGAAATGTCCCAAAACTTTTTGTAATTATTACTTAAATGATTAATTATTTATGAAAATGGTTGCCACTTCTGTTGATAGATTGTTTCAGCTGTTCACTGCAATTTCTGCTCCTGATAACAACCATGATTAATGGTTTTAACTAAAAGGTTTTGTTGCTTAAACCGGCCGATACTGCAGTTTTGTTGTGTGGCGTACAAATGACACACAAAAGAGGCGTACAAATGAACCGTGAAAATGCCAAAATGCATTCTCATGACACGTTGAATGTCCCTGTAATGTCGTGCTATTTATACGCCTTACCATGAGATCATGTTGGGCAATGTATCCTCTTATATCTTACGAAAAGTTATTCCTCAGTTTTTGTGCGTTTTCCTACGAATGTCCAGCAACACGTGTCAATTTCCGCTCATTACATGCATACAGTCTTTTCAAAATAAACTCCTTCACAGGAAACTACTTACTTAGGTTTAGGAAAAGATCGTGGTTTGGGTTAAAATAACTCTGAAAGTGGCGTAACTTCAGAATTTACTTGACAAATAAATCAACGTTGACTTCTTGTTTCACTCGTGGTACGAACGCCGGTCTCCTTGGCTAAAGTCTGGTGTTTTTTGACCCACCCATCCACCCCGACCTCCTCCCTATGCGGCATTTATTGTTCTTTATATTTCCTGGTTCACGATTAAGTGGGAGACCACAAGAGCTGTGATTGGCTGCTTGTGTTTTTTCTTACATGTGCCTGATGGCGGTAGATGTTGTTCAGAGTGAAGACAACATTAAGGAAGGTGAGTTAAGGCTCAGAAGTCTGATGCTTTTTAGTAAAATATCAAGCAATGTCATTTCCACTGCACACCTTCTGCTCACAGCGATCATATTGAGTGAAAGAACTGCTGTACGATTGCACATTAGTCTCTTCAGCTCAGTATTGAGAGGCGTCTCAATATTTATCTGAGTTTAACTCCAGTTCTAGACGCCGTAATAGCACCATCGCTCTGTATTACAAAGTAAATGAAAGAAGTGGACGTGTTTACTGTGGGGAATATCATCGAAGCTTGATGATACGGCCTGATCCGACACTGAGGTATAAATCAAAACTTTTTGTTGTGGGTACATTTCCATTCACCATAAATCCTGGTTTAAATGTCAGCTGTTTCTTGACAAGCAACAGTTTATTGATTTGCCCAGTATTTCTGTGCAGCATATCAGGCTATATTGCGAGTTGCCAGATGTGATTTGATTTTGGGCTGTGTACAGGCACGGTGGCACCAAACCGGGGAATGTCGCTGTGATGAAAAGACTTTGGGATGCTGGGCACAGTCGTTCCACCCTGATGTTGTTTGACAAAAAGTATTTCCAGCATGCAACTCTGCTGAAACCACAAATTGTTGTTTTTACACTTCGGCTTGTGTACAGGTTACCCATATTTAATGAGCTTTAGACGTGTTTGGAGGTGCTTTTTTCTATAATTTAAGACAGACCCAAGCTTGCTTGCAGTTTTCCCCCATGTGACGTTCTGCCATGGCACTGAGTCACATATTGTAACGTCCACAGCTTACGTTACGTTACGTTACGTTGCGTTACATGCGTACTTATTTTAAGCCAAACATGATGTTTTTTGTAACTCTAAGTGGTTTTGTCGTCTAAACCTAACCGCAAGTCAGAGCAAGTGATGTATTGAGTGACCGTTGTTGAAAGTTACGTGGTATAATAACGAGTAGAACAAATGAGAAAGTCCACTACGAGTGGGTGAGAGGGGTGATGGGAGGGACTTTCACCCAGGAGACCGCTGTTCGTGTTCCGTGTGAAACCAACAGTAAATGTTGACTTTACGCTTGTTACATACCATTATGTAAGAAAGTCAGCTAAGGGCAGTTGTGATTTATTTACGCTATTTACGACTGTTATGTTTGTTTTGCTACGTTGTTTTGCTACGTTGTTTTGCTACGTTGTTTTGTTACTTTTTTTGTTACGTTGTTTTGTTACATTGTGATGTTAAGTTGTTTTCTTATGTTGTTGCGCTACGTTGTTGCGCTACGTTGTTGCGCTACGTTGTTGCGCTATATTGTTGCTTATGTTGTTTCGTTACGTTGTTAAGTTATGTTGTTAAGTTATGTTGTTAAGTTATGTTGTTATGTTATGTTGTTACATTATGTTGTTACATTACGTTGTTACGTTACGCTGTTTTGTCATAATTTTAACACAAAACATGATCTTTTTTCTAACCTCAACCAAGCAGTTCAGTTTCCTAAACCTACCAATCGTTTCACGTTAACATTGTGGCATTGTGCGTTTCTGCAAGCGTGATACGAGGCCAATATGAAGCATATATGAAATCTTATTAATTTACAATTTTTGGTTCAGCAATGTCGACATTCAGCGTATCTCGTGGTTTGCAGAAATGTACAATGCCAACATTTTTTCCTGCTGACTGGGTTGGGCTTAGAGGCTTCATCTTAGAGGTTGAACAACAAAAACTCACTACCAGATGCATTTCCTGCCTCTGCCTGACTGTTAATATTGAAGGTGCGGGGGAGTGGGTAGGGAGGCCACAGCAGGATTCTTCAGTCATTATTGCACATAGGATTGGTGTTTACCGTGAGCGGAGCATTTTCTTACTCATATCAGTGCCCAGCAGGCTCATTTCCTCTACAACTTCAACCCCATGCTGCTTTAAGGCAAAGCTTTGTGCTGTATATGAACCACGCATGGAGCTGGTGGAAGGGAGAGGCACACCAGAGAGTGTGCCTATATTCATATTGTAGCAATATGATGAATAATTGCGTATTGTGAATACCCAGTGTTTCATTACAAGCACATGATGGATCGGAGTCCCGTTGAAGACTGCGGATGAAAGCTGCAGTTCTGTTTTGGCCCGGCTAAGAGCAGCTCACCCTGCCTTAACCATTGTAAATGAGTTCTCGCTCACAAAGGAAGGCTGCCCCACTGCTCGGCCTCGCCGGGCCCCGCCTCGCTCCACTGGCCCCTGGACTCGCCACTCAAAGCCTCCTTTTTCCATTTTCCAGTGTGGCCGAGAGCCAGCTGGCTTTATTGGAGTTTTTAAAAGCTATAGCCTCAAACATTCATCCTCTGTCTCAACACGTGCTCGACAGTTTCCCTTTTTCTCTCTGCCTCGCTTCATCTTCATTTCTCGCTCACCTCCTCCTCGGCGCGGTGTAGACCCCTCGTCCTCCCTTTTCTCCCTTAATCCTTCATCTTATCCCCAGAGCTCACTCCAGTGGTTCAGTTTGGCCTAGCTTCTTCTAAGCCTCGCTCATACAGACAATCAAGACAGCCAACACAAATGCAGCCATATTAAATTCTCCTTCCTTCGTTCGTTCGCACTGAAACAAAGTCCTCAGAGTACCGTGGGCTCATCTACTCACATTTAATTTAGGTTTTCGCGAAAATGATACACATTCTGCTGTCTGACTCATGTCGAATGAAAAGACCCGAGACTGGAGAGGCTGGCCTCAATTTTCTTCCCGTGCTTTATTATTATTCTGCTGGCAGCGTGTCCCGGAGCAAGGTTGTGGTCAGCGGCTCTCTGCGGCGCTCCAACAAAATAATTACAACGGACAAACGGAGGAAGCACAATCAAAGGCAGATGAGGTGCATTAGACACGGTTATTCTTTCAATTTGCCTCACTTCAATGCCTTTATGAGCATGTGTGCTCACACTTTGCCCATTCATTAACGCCTTTGAGACTTTTATTCTATGGATCACACAACATCGGGGTGTGACTCCAGCCTAATTACCACTTTGAACTTGAAAGTGACATACGGACACAGTTTGAGTCATAGAGTATATATATACATATGAACAAAATATTCTTGCCAAATGAGACCAGATCTGTCCCCAGCAGAATTGCTTAGTGCTGTTTTTCTATATCATTAGTGGGGAATATGTCCAAGTTCTGCACAGAGGCATGCCACTTCCCCTTTGCCGAGGGAAATGAGCACATCTGTGGGGGGTTGGAGGCTCTCGGCGAGGCAAACAACGCAGCATCTGTGTTCTTGGAGATGCATATCCGCAACGAATAGGGCCCGCTTCAAAAACCCCAAATGAATCCCCTAAAAAGGGAGACAAATTGGAACGCCATTTGTAGGATAAATTGGGATCATAATTCAGTGGGAAATTAGCTAAATGCAAGCATGAATTGAAGCTTTGTAACTAATTTGGACCCTTATGCCATCAGTAATATTATACTGAGATAAATGGTTGCTATGGTTGCTTTTCAGCTTTCCATATTGTTTGTTTCTCCGTGAGGGAGCAATCTTTTACTGCTGTTGCTCTGACATGGAAATGAGCTACCGCTGTCTTGCGAGGATTATTTAGACACAAGATGGCTTCTATTAGTTTTCGCCTGCCACTGGTTGTTTTCTGTTCCCTCTGATTTAGACATTAGTGTTGGTTATTTTCATCATATTCCCCCATTACATCATCCACTTACAAACATCCTCCCGTTCATCAGCAGCAACCGATTTGTTATCATTATCATAGAGGAAACGTGTGGGTGGGTAATGATGACAAAATCAAGTATCGCAATATTTTGGGCCAAATGTTCCAATTAATTATGTAATGTTGTTTCACAAGATATTTATACAAGAAAATGTTGAGAGAAAATCCCAAGTAATGTGGTTTTACAGACTAATCCGGGTTATAGGCCCAGACAAACCACCATGTCACTTGTAAACCTGCACAGTAACTCAACTGCATTCAAATTATTTCACTTTTTAAGTGCGTCAACAAGAGATCCTTTATAACCCAGTATATGTTGAAATGTAGACGTCGAAATGCTGTTGAAATGAAGGCTATATGTAATCTAAACTCCAAACAACTAGTTTAAATAGACACCTACAAATCTTTCTCATATCATGTTTCCTTGTGGAGAAATATCATATGTTGATTTTTATTAAATGATATAGGGGAGACCGGGGAGTGCTGTAACACTGTCAGTTTGTCCAATCAGAAAATAGCTGCAGTGATGTCATCAATATCATACACTTCCTTTGGCTTTTTGAACTGGCATGTCTCTGTGAGCAACATTATGGATTTTACAACCAATAAATGAATTTTCAGTTAAGAAGCTAGCGTTTCCAAGTGCTATTATTGTTGGTGTCGCTGACACAAAGACAACCGGATCGCTTTCCGTTTTCCTCAGAGCTATAAAACAACACAGGACATCTGTTTCTAAACACATTGCACAACGGAGACCTTTGCCTCCTCCGTCAAAGGGGCTCTTTTACCGGGTAGAGTTTCCATAATCTTTATTTCTATCGTCACATACATGAAATCTGACCTCTGCATTTAACCCATCCTAAAAACCCATCGTAAAGTGCCTGGGTAGCAACTCAGGGTTCAGCGTATTGCTCGAGGACACTTCGACATGCGGTCAGGAGGAGCCAGGGATCAAACATGGTAGTTGACCTTGTAGTTAAAGGACGACCCGCTCCACCCTCTGAGCCACAGCCACCCCAACCACAGCTAACGTTAACATTACTCCTGGGGATAGCTACTGTAAGCCATTTTGCTGAGTTGCCTCTTAGCGAAATTCTCTCCGGCAAGCAGTGACGCAGTGTAAATGTTTGGGGCTTTTATTGTGAAAGGTCAGAACGGAAAGAGTGTAGCTTTAATGTGCTGTCGTTGACAAGTTAAAGAGGCAATAAATAGTTTGTTGTCTTGCTGACTATGGAACCTCGGTGGTATTATGTTATTACCTTCATAAGTACAGACACAACTCAAACGCTATCCTCTTTCTTCTGTGCCGCAAATGGAGCCTTCATTTTCCCGGGAGATCCCGACCCGGTGGCAGACAGAATTGCATAGTTAAAGCGAGGCTTATAGGGAACTAATCAAAACGCTGATGGTGTCATTATTCTATAACGATTACATTGTGCAATCAACATTTACTTCATAATGATAAGTTAAAGTAGAAAACTTGTCTATTGCCACTTTAAAGTGTTTAATCTGATTACATTGCAAGAAGCCATTGATTGCAAGTTTGTTGATTTATAACCAAGTTCTAAGTAATGCTGGCTAACTCTCAATTACTGCACAGCTATTTAACAAACCTCCTGTAACAGTTAGATAAAAGTGGTACATTTTAGTGTTTCTCCTAAAGCCAAAACAACCTCAGACTCTTGTTTCTTTTTTTATGTCTGAACATCCACAATCACATGGATCTGACAGAGGAGGCGATCACCAACCGTGATCAATCCAAGCATCAGTGCATTCACAAAGTTAAATTATGTTCAGTTTGCTGTAAAGTTAGTGTGTCAAGAGCACTCATCCCAAAAAACTGGCAGGAGATTAGTCTTTAGGCAAACAGTAATAGATAATGACTGTTTCATTCACTCAGATGGAAGAGTCTAATCGGGTTAAAGAACTGTATCGTGTTGAGTTTTGTGTCACGCAGCTGGAAAAAGACCAACATTTGAGCAGTGTCAGGATATTAAAATAGTCCCAGACATTACCTAGTCTGATATAGCAATCTGAGCTCTGACTAAAATACATTAGAAACAGCAGAGAAGAAAAACACACCACTCCTCTCTCACTTCGCTGCTGTCACGCTCGTGTAGAATCCCCCGAAATACCGAACCTGTGCAGGTGAGAAATAAACCTGCCAGACAAACATTTGACTCCTCGAAATACCTCTTATAGGGAACCTGTTATTATTAAAAACCCTATTACCTTCTTCATCCGTCTCCTTCAACTTGTCATCATTATTACAGACAGCGCATCATCATCTTCATCGATCTCATAATGATCATCACCATTATCATTATCATCATCATCATCGTAAATGGGAGGGGTGGGCGGAGATGGAGGTACAGTACATGCTGGCGTAAGCGTGTCTGCAGAGTCACTGTGAGATGTGTCGGGTTAGAATTGGCTGCGCTGGAAGGTGATTGGATGTAACCTGGTCAGCTGGGAGCCAACCAGCTGATGAATGAGAGAGTGATTGTGAAGCATGAATGAAACAATCAGCTAATGCAACTTCAGCGCTCTGATTGAACCAATCAACTGAACCAATCGGATATCGGTGACGACGGATAAGCCTCTTGGGGCGAGGGGTGATATTTCTGGGGTTCCGGTGTAGCCAGCGGATATCTGGGTTACGAGTTCCTTTTCTTGGCACTGCTCATTGTTTACAGTCCCATTAGCAACTTAAGATGCAAAACTGGAGTTGGAGTTGAGAGACGGCGTGTACAACCGGGTTGTTTCCCAAGTTTCTAAACTAATTTTAGGATAATAAAAAGCTAAATCATCGTCAGACGATAGCCGGTGGGTTCTGAGATTGCATTTCGGCCGATGCGTTCCACCTCTTTTTGCTTTCCACACGGACTGTTTGCCTGCATTCAACCAAAGCCTGCTGAAAGGTGATTGTCAATAAAATCTTGTCTCGTTGCCTTCAGACTCTACATGTGAATATTTATAGTTGTTATGCTTGAACTAACAGCATGCTGCAATTATTGTTAACATCACAATCAGCCTTTACATCATCATCATAATCATCATCTGAGTACTTCATTGTAATCAAAATGCTGACAACATAAGCCGAGGAAAACAAAATTAACCTTTGAAATAAACCTGTTAAATGGTTAGTTCCCCCTAATATCAAAAAACATATTTTCACACTTAACATTTTGTGGTATCTATGTGGCCATGCCAGTGGGCAACCTCTGGGTCTGAAAAGTGAAGCCAATGCTGAAGTGCCTTAAACCTGCATTCTCTCTAACAGCCAGCAGGGGGCGACTCCTCTGGTTGCACAAAGAAGTCTGATTGTATAGAAGTCTATGAGAAAATGAGCCTACTTCTCACTTGATTTATTACCTCAGTAAACATTGTAAACATGAGTTTATGGTCTCAATAGCTAGTTTCAAGTCTTCTTCAATACAGCATGATGTTCATTTAGTAAATTATGGTCCCATTTAAAGTCAGATAGACCATAAAGCAGGGGATGCTTTAGGGCGTGGCTACCTTGTGATTGACAGGTCGTTACCACGGCGTTGTCCGGTCTGAGAGTTTTCCGTGTTTTCGTCTTACAACTTTAACCCTTTCACAGTGTGTTTTCAGTTCATAAAAGTTAATATTAACATTTCGGTCATCCTATAATGTCTTATTCAGCGTTCGGTTGTACTTAGCTCCACCCTCTTGGGTCACTTCTGGTTGCATAAAACACAAAGCTTCAAAACGGCAGTCCACAAACCAACGGGTGACGTCACGGTGACTACATCCACTTCTCATATACAGTCTATGTGGCATTGCAGATAGTTTTGGTTTTATCTGTCCAGGTTTTAAGATTTCTGGCTCTTAGGTTTCTGTTGAGTGACACAGTGACACTTTTTACTTGAACATGCGGCTACAGAATTTTTCCAAGCAGAGAGTATAACAACAAAATTCTATTCACATCCATTATATCGATGTGGAGGCAGTGGATGTCAAAATCGGAGCAAATAAAACCATATCTATCTGCACAGCCAGATACCACAAAATATCTTAGTTTCTCATTTGGGTGAACTGACCCTTTAACAAGTAAAAAGAACGAGGTATTAAATCCCCCTCCATTAACACTGTCAGCACCATTGATCCTCTTTCTATTAACTTCATTATGATCATCACTGTGTGCTGTGTTTCATCCTCATCCTGTTTCATTGTGTCCTCGGGCCCTCCATCATCATCACCACCATCATCCGTAGTATTGCCTCTTATAGTCTGCAGAGGCGCAGAAAAAGGAAATGATTTCCTGCACCATGTAACAAGGATAGCGGTGGAAATGTCAGCGTAAATAGCCCGCAGGAGAAAGAGAACAAAACAAACAGGGGCGATAGCGAGTTTGATCTGCTATTTATGAGAAAGCAGGAAAAAACAAAGCGGGACTATGAAATCGATAGCTTCCTAAATCACCTAAGAGAGGGTGAGCAGAGGCTCCTGGGCAGCCCTCCAGCTCAGGGCCTGGCACTTTATGGATCCTCCGTCACACACACATGAGCACGCACACACACACACACACCTGAAAACATCTTCACGTGTCTCTCAAGTAAACACACGCCCACGTGAAAAACTAGAATGCATATCTTTTTCCTCTTTCTAACAATCACACACACCCACACACACATACAGTAATCCCCCTCGCTCATACTCCGACATCCACAGTGACAATCCCTAAACAAAATATTGAAAGCACATCTCACACACACACACACACACAAATGCAAATACACACGCTTTGACACCCACACACACTCAACCCCACTTTCACACAGAAAATCATAAATAAACAACCTCCCTCTATCTTCCCCTCTGCTGACTTCCACGCACACACTCACGCTCACCCACACAAAATCATGAATGCACAACTTTCCTCCTCTCACACACAATCATAAACACCTCACCCTCCAACTTGCACACAAACACAAAACCCTGCTGAGATTGAGTCAATGCAGTAAAAAAAAAAGAAAATCTAGTTTTGCCAGGAAACTATATTACGCTCATATTTTTAGGCAAAAGCTGTGTGTTGAAATATGACATCGTGGGGGGGGGAGGTTGCACAGTTAACTGCAGCATGGAGATATAGTGAGCAAATAAAAATGATGTATTCAAGTTTTGATTGTAACTTGCGCTCGTGTACTGTTTACTCACAGCACAGCTATAAATAGCTAAGCTGCAATCTTTCCCCCCTAAATTACCTTTACTGCCACGCTGTGACGCCGCTTTAAGGGGAGCCAGATTCTGGGCGGAATGAGCACAAAGTCAATGCGTTCTTTTTCATTAGGGAGAAATGCACTAATCATGTCGAGTTCATCCTTTGTTGTCTGTGTTTGAAGTTTGTATGTGTTACAACATCAGAGGCCTGTACTACGAAGCGAGTTCAACATACCCAGGGTGTCTTCTCGTTATCTGGCTTAACTAACCCGAACAAACGAGATCCCGCTAAGCGGTCCGACGACAGTGGTTATCAACTCGGTAAGTCAACCGAGGGTTTCTCAATCTGGCTATGAAAGGGGCGGGGTTTGCAGCATATGACCAATCAAAAAATACGGGCATGTCGGCTGTCAGCAGAGCGGCACATTTTACAAACCAAGAGCAAACTATCATATTAGACAAATATGTTAAACATATATGACGGAGTATTAGGGCCACATTGAGGGGAAAAAAAATCTGAGATTTCGAAAATAAAGTCATAATATTACGAGAAAAAAGTTGTAATTTAATGAGATTAAAGTCATACTATTTCAAGAAAAAAAAGTCGTAATATTATGGGAATAAAGTCATAACTTTACGAGAGAAAAAGTCGTAATATTACGAGATTAAAGTCATACCTTTACGTGAAAAAAAGTCGTAATATTACGAGAATAAAGTCATTTTTTTACAAGAAAAAAAGTTGTAATATTACAAGAATAAATTCATAACTTTACAAAAAAAAAAGTCGTAATATTACGAGAATAAAGTCAAAACTTTACGAGACAAAAAGTAATTTCCTCCTCCACAAAAGAGTCAGTTTCCCCCACGTCCGTGTGGTTGTTTCTTCGGAATAAACACAGTTTCTTGCACAACCTTTTCAAGGTCCTGATACTGATGATAATCTGGTGCTGATGTGCCAAAAGATGAAGTACTTGTGAAACTTATACTGAAGTATAACTCCAGCTGCTCCACGTTTCTCATTTTCACACAGGCGGCACACTGCTCTATTTCCCCTCTACAATAACACGTAAAATTATTACGTTATAATATTATGACAAATCCTGCTTCCCGGTCCAGGCCTCTGCTCTCTGGCTCCACTGAGGTTTGCCTGTTCTGCTCACTCAGCACTTTGCAACTGGTGTCACCGAGCGGTTGAGGTGAACGCCTGGTCAGCTAAGTTTAGGCCTTCCACTGAGGGGGAAACACTGGATTTGTATTTCATCTGAATACATTATCATGATCAGGGATGACACGCAACCAGAGCATGCCTCTCACGCTCCCTCAGCGGGTGGTAATTACAGCCACAGCGCTTGTTACGTCCCGGAGAGACCGGACGAGAGTGACGGGTTGGAGAAGGAGGGATGAAATGAGGCAGAGAGGCAAAGAGAGAATGACAGGAAGCGAAAGAGACGCGGCGTCAGAGAGAGAGAGAGAAGGGAGGAGAGTGCCAGATAAACAAAGGCGCTGGCGAGATATTTGTTGAGCTGAAGGGGGATGCTGAGAAAAAAGTAAGGAGCTGTGCCTGTATCCTGCATAATATACTGTATGCTGTCATATCTGTGTGAGAGCCTGCTGGTAGAAGTGCAGCTGAGAATAAGGAGAAGAGGATGATGAGGGAGGAAGAGAGAGTGAGAGAGAGAGAGAGAGAGAGAGAGAGAGAGGAGGCCGGAGCTGTTTTCTTCTGTGCAGGAGGCAGGATGTGAATACCTAATCAATAGCCATCAGGGCTCGGGAGGATTTACTGCCTCGTGCTGCAGGACCCAGACACCCCAAGGCAAGCCGAGCACTCAGACCAGAGCAATGGAGCATGAACGCTCCGGCACAGAGAGGCCGCTGTGATACAAACAGGGAGGAGGGTCAACGGGGGACGGAGAGGACAATCGACCTCATTTTCTTTCTGCCCCCAGACATCAGAAGTTGTGACGTGTTGCACGCAGCTGCAAGTTTATGGGTTGCAATCACTGTCGTTAAATTTTTTGAATATGAAGCCTTCTGAAAACAAACCATCTTGTCGCCGAGCCAACCTACCAACAACCTCACCACTCACGCTGTTCTCATACACCGTTCGTAGCTATACCTTCATAAAGTAATATCAGTAATATACATTTGTATAAATCCCACATAATCAATGTGTGCTTAATCTACGTAATTGTGAACCAGGAGGTATAAAGAGCAACAAACGCCACCTGTGGAAGAGTTTTGGGCGGATGGACGGATCAAAAAACACCAGACTGTCCCCCAGGCCCAGGTGACAGATGTTCGCACCCCGTGTGGAACCAGATGTCAACGTTGATTTATTTTATTATTAAGTTACGCCTGAGTTTCTGAGTTATTTTAACCCAAACCACGATCTTCTCCTAAACCTAACCAGGTCGATTTGTTGCCTAAACATGACCAAGATAATTTCCTGCGAAGCCGGAAGTTTATTTTGAAAAGACTGGAGCGGAAATTGACACATGTGTCACTTGTTGCTGGACATTCGTAGGAAAACGCACAAAAAATTAGGAATAACTTTTGGTAATCAATCGAATTAAAAGTAAATATACAAGTAGGTCTACTTAACATAAAAATGCTGTTGCTGTGTACATATTATTTTTCTATTTTAATTATTTAAAAGTCACAGAATGCAGGAAACAAAGTCTCTGAAACTCAAATTCTTCTGGGAGACTTTTGGTTTTGATATTTTTTAAGGTCTCAAGGTTGGGAAGTATGGTAGCAAGGAAATTGTAATCAAAAATGTACTGCATGCATGCAGATGCTTTTAACAAAAAACAATAATTGTCGTTAATCGATTATGCAATCTGCATGATTATAGATACAAACAGGTGCTATCACCTTACAGATCCTGCAGTAATTATTGATAATGGCTGTAGATGTCAGGATGCTGGCATGCACTGACAGTTTCAAAGCCTTTTTTATTTTGGAAGCAAAGTGAACAAAACCAAGAAGAAACACCAGGTAACTATTCTGTCTAAATTGAATTCCACTCACTACTGAGCAATGATGACAAGCTGGAGGGATAAATACAGAACTTGAGGAATGTTTTCGTCTGGCACCAGCAGCTCTTGGATGATTTCCATTGTGAAACTGCAGACACAGTTTTTAAAAGACGTGTTATTGTGGGTGGCACAGCATGGCGACCACATGGGTGATAAGTACGAATAATTACAGGCGATACTGTTTGTTCTTTTGGGGGGGCTGTTCTGCATAGTTCTGGGAACAGAAACCGGCTGTTAATTACTTACTTTAATGTCACTATCTTGAATGTTCACTGAATTATGTACCCTGAAAACAAATCAAACCTTAGGTAACTGTATTGAGTTAATTAAGATTTCAAGCTTGATTTATATTAACAGTTTACACGCATTGATAAATATGTATCACGCTGCAAACAAGCACACATATTGACACCCAAAACACACACACACACACTTGTATTGGCCCCAGAAGACCCCTCAGGCCACGCCACAGTGGCCTTGACGTTTATGCTGATCTAGCACGGCAACAGCAGATATTGCTCTGCACTCCCTCTTCATATTGTCTGTGCTCGGCCCGGCACGGTTCACTTACTCACCGCTCCACAGCCTGGCGGCAAATAGACTGTGAACATCCAGACTGTCCATCATGGAGGGGAGTTTGACAGTCCTCTGACAGGCACGCTGAATTGATTCTTCAGACCCGCTGTTTATTTTCGCCTGCCTTGCCAGCCCCGATGCTCGGCTGGGTCCGCGGCTCCCACTCGCTCGGATTCAAGGTCCAACCACCCACCCTCCTCCTCCCTCCTCCTCAACGCACCCAACCTATCCTTGTCACAGCACCCAACAACTGACAGTGACAAAATAACAGGGGTGCGTGTTTCCCTCCTCTGTTTTCTCAAGCTATTTTCAAAGGCATGCGACGTGACAATGAGTTATGGTTGGCAGCAGCTGGTAAAATTGAATGTAGCACAAACTGGGGTCCCTCGTTCAAACACACACATATTATCCAATTTGCACACATCAGCCCAACACACACACGCACACACAAGAACGACGCCCCAGGACAAACTGTCTACCCCCTATAGATACACATGACTAATGTATGTACACACGTAAACCAAAATGACACTGATATACAGACAATTTGCAATAGCAAATATGTGTTATAGGATTCACGATAGACCTTAATCATGCTGTTTACACATTGTGTCTATAATGAGGATATGCTTAGAGTAAATGCATCTGCAAACTGTTCACGCACCCATTTGTTCTGCTCCTTCATGTTCCTGCAATACCAAGTTAACTCCTTTCACCTCCTCCTCCAGCATTATTATCAAGTGTGGTTTCATGAAATTATCAATTTTCTTCTATCTTTTTCTTTTCTTCCAGCCCGGTCTCACCAAATAATGCATGAAAGACAGTAATCTGTAAGTCATTTTGCGTGCAATAACAACGCTTTTGTTGCTTTTTGTGTGTCATGTGTACGCCATGTAGTCTGTACGCTGATACACTCAGAGCTGGTGACGTAAAATAAAAAGTGACAGACTGCTTATGGTGGATGGGTCCAACAAACACAGGACTGTCAACCAGGATGTGTCCCAAAGTGTTGTTGAGTTATTTGGGAGTTACGTTAGTAATGTTTGTGATGTGTTTTCCGTACTTTTGTCACGTTGTTTACGCACATATTTTACTTCGTTTATGTACTTCTTTTAAACCCAACCATGATGTTTTTCCTGAACCTAACGCGGTGGTTTTGGTGCTTAAACCTAACTACGGCCATTACAGTAGTTTTGTTGCTTAAACATAACCGCAACCTTTTCACGCTAATGATGCGTTAAATGACACGCGAAAAGCTGTTTCACAACGTTAACCCTGTGGCGTATTAATGACGCGTGAAAAGCCTAAAATGTTGTGCTATTTATATGCGTTCCCATGAGATCGAGTTGGAAATGTCCCAAAAGTTGTAGTAATTCTTACCTAAATAATTAATAATTTATCAAAATGGTTGCAAATTCTGTTGATCGACTAATAGATAAATAGTTTCAGCTGTTCACTGCAATTTCTGCTCCTGGTAACAAGCATGATTAATGGTTTTATGGTTATATTTAGGCAACTCAAGTACCTGGTTAAGGCTAGTCTGACTCACCGGATGTAGAGATATAAAGTCCAATATTTCACATGATTTTAAATTTGAATAGGTTATACCGTATTATAACAAATATTAGCTTGCTACAGTTAATAAGAAAATGCTTTTTAATGAATTCTCTATCTCTGATTTAACATGCTATAGGTAACACAAGTCTCCAGCCAGACCTTAGCCGGAACTGAAATGCTTGACCTCCGAAGGACCAGCCTGAATAAATAAAAGTTACAGTGGTTGAATCAAAACTAACAAGATTAAAGACTCCCACTGGAAACCCCTCTTTGTTCTTGTAGCCTGATGTCAGTGATGTAAAACATAAAAGAGCCTGTCTCATACATTTTTCTTTTCTTTTTCGTGGAGAGAGAGCCAAGTTGTCAAGGCTGTACGCGGCGGTGCAGCTAACGAAAGAAGTATGATTTGATGCCCGTGGCTGTGAGAGACGGGTCTGAGGTCACGGCGATATTGTCAAAGCGCTGACTTCTTAGTTTGATTACCATCGGCCTGAATGACTGGAGAGTCTATCGACTGAGAATGTGAATGGGCTATCTTAGATATTTATGACCGCCCTTCACTCATGCATTCCTGATGCTGTGAGAAAGGCCAAAGACAGATTGAGATTGTTCAGTGAATGGTCTACACTTTATGTGAATATATTTCTGTGAGACTAAATGTTTGTGTGTGTGTGTGTGTAAGAACGATACAGGATGTGTGTGTGGGCGGTTCACTTCTCTATGGACGGATGTAATTGCTGCCTGAAGTTCACTGGTCTTTTTACCACTCCAGAAAGTGTGATATTTTGTAAGTGATAAGGAGAAATGTGTGGGTTTTGACACCAGAAACATGGGCTCACATCCTGCATCATGCATTATATATATTGTGCTTCAGGTCAGCGTAGACTTTTTCAATATCTAACCAAGACCACAATCTTAGCTTGGCCTCAGTCTCGCACAGCCGGACCTGTCTGCACAGCGCTCTATCGGTGCTAAAGAAAGGTCTGGCTCCACTTTCTCTTTCTGGTATATTGGGAAAAAAACACTATGGCTTGTTTGTATTTCTTTAAAGGGCGGGTCCATCTGTGTTCTGTTTCCCTTTTTCTCAGCCTCAAGAGGCCATTCAAAGAACTGCAATTTTCTGCTTCATTTCTCAGCACTGGAGGTTACCGCTTGGTGAGTCAGCATTCTGTGAGCAGCTACTGGCAGCTATGGGCGTGACTTAAGTGTTTGTGAGGCGACATGGAGAGGCGACATAAAGCTGGGGACACACCGACCCGACATCAGAGAAATAGCAGCGACGAAGGCCACCTGTTGCGTCGCCTCACGTCACCTTTGTTTTGGTCGACAAGTTGCATTTGAACATACCACCAAGACTACAGCCGGCGGCCAATAGCAGATACGTTCTGCGCCTGCATGAGAGGACATTACTCTCACCAGCAGGCGGCGGTAGTCTGTATTCATCATTCAAAAAGGGAAACCGGAAGACCGAGGACGGCAGATATACAAGCCGTTGTTATGATACCTACATGAAACAAAGAAGTGTTTGTCAACCATTTTCACACCACTCTCACTCACCACTCAGCTTCATTCCAGACGGCCATGTCGCTGTGAAAATATCCGTTTATTGGAATGATCAGATGAGATGAAGATAAAAAATGAGAAAAGCCTTCTGTGTTTTTCCTCTTGACTTTACTCGTTGGCTTGCTTTCCTCACGTCCGTTTCTCTTCTCCTAAACTAAACAGCCAATCAGAGTGATTTCTCTCACTGACGGGCACCAAGGCCGATTCAACATGCTGAATCAGCCAAAAAACCTCCAACACGGGCAGACTAGAGCCATAAAACTAGGCCGACGTAAGCTCACCAACGGCCCCAAACTGTCCGACGGCCAACTGTGGCCTTGGTGTGTCAGGGCCTTTAAACATCAATGGCAGCTTCTGAAGAGGTTAGCATATGCTGTAATAGCGTCAGTTATCTGAGAACTGGAGAGTATTTCTTCATTGAAAGAAGAGCAAAGAATGACACTGAAGGCTTTTCTCGATGGAAAAGACGTTTTCGCTCTTCTCCCGAGAGAGTTTGATTGACAGATGGTTCATCCAATCACCTGCCAAGTATCTTTTGAAAGGGCCTGCCCTTTTTCAAACAGTTTCCAATGACGGCTTCTCAGATGGTTCTGAGTAACAAACCATCTGGCGGGTCAAGTTAGGACAGAGAATGGGCAGAAACACACAACACTGAGTCCAACGTTGGTAGAGATATTTCAGTTTGGACTAAAGTGGTGGATCGATGGATGAAGAAACTGTACAGCGTCACATTTCTGAACAACACACTTAATTAAAGCATTGACTAAACTAATCGAAAAACCTTTCCAACTTGATTGTGGAGCTAAGGTGCTGTTGACTCGTGGGACGCAAGGCAGTGTTGGCAGCCACGTCAGTTTGGTTTTAGGTTTCCCTCCAATACAAGCTGATATTGGCAGCTTGGATCGGTCTCTGTTGCAGTGCCATTACTATTTTTACCCTCCATCCGTTAAAGCTTTTTCTCTCTCCAGTGGTTTCTGGGGATAACGGCTTCTATCCCCGTGCTGCAGCTGGTAGCATCTGCATAGAAACCTCTGTAGTAACATCCCACCTGTTCCCCTGCCAGAGTACACACACACACACACTTTAACTCTTAGCAAGGAAGTTTATTTTCTACAATGCCCTCCCTCTGCTGTGATTTAATATATGTTCTGCTGAATAAATCATTGGAACTTGTTTCCCCAGCGTAGAGATTTTGAAGGTATTTCTAAGTCTCCGTCTTTGTCCCACTGGTGTGATTCTTTGTGTAGCTTAGAACAGTATTCTTTGATCCACCATAATCTTTACTGTTCAAACTCTACCTCCTCCACTGATCCCTCCCCCACCTTTCCCTCTTCCCCATCCACCTTCCTTTCTATCCGTCCCTCCAGCTGCCTCCATTCATGCTCCGCTTGCTCTCTCCTGCTCCCTTCCTCCCAACGTTGTAGCAGTTAAAAGCAAAGTTGGGTGAACTAAACTTGGTGAGCGTGCTTCGGAGGCAACCACAAAAAAAAATGTACTTGTACAGTCAAATCATAAATCTTTAAAACAGCATATAATTAAATCTCTGCAGTGTAACGTTTGGTACATCTCAAGTTTAATGATAGTGATTCTTAGAAATTATGAAACACAACTGTAAACCACACATTTAGGGCAGTGAGGTAGTAATGTAGCACTCACTTCTTAAAGACACTTTAAATGTTGTCTTTTAAAAAGCCTTTAGTAGTTAAGATATTCCTTATGTTTTATTAGTGTAACCCAATTTAGTAAATCACTATTTTGAAACTAGCTGGTTAAGAACTTAGAACGGACTTTACTCACAAACTATGAATAGCTGTTGCAACCAAATCCTAATGAGTAATACAAAACACTGTGGGAATCTTTGGATGCGTGAGTTGTAGTGGTGTAATTGCATGAGTTGTTGTCTTTCAGAGGCTTCCCTTCTGTTGTTGTTCTGGTGTCCCTGCTGTTATACATCCTGTAGTGTTGTGTCTTATGATGCCATACGGACAAGAAGTAGACAAGGTTGTCAAGGCCAAATCCAGGGAGAGAATGCAAGTAACTACAATTACCGCCTTGCAGTTGTATGCCTCCGCCAAGTCAAGTTGTAGTTTACATCCATGTCGGTCCAAAATGTCATCACTGCATCATTTTATCCTGTTAGACATTTGTGTGAATTTGTCATAATTAGCAGAGGAATTCTTGAGTTACGGCCAAAAACATGTTTTGTGAGGTTAGAGTGACCTTGACCTTTAAACTTTGACCACCAAAACCTAGTTTGTCCTCGAGTCCAAGTGGACGTTTGTGCCAAATTTGAAGAAATTCCCTCCAGGCGTTCCTGAGATGTTGTTTTCGCAAGAATGGATCGGACGTACAAAGGAACGGACAACCCGAAAACATAATGCCTCCGGCCACGGCTGTCGCCGGCGTGGAGGTATAATAAAGTGGCAAGTAGGAAAAATGGTGTTTCTTGATGCAGCGTCTCGACACTGCTGGTGTGTGGACTGACATAGAAAACAACAGGTGGGGATGTTGTGACACAAACACACACACCATAGCACTGCCACTGTGTGATTAACCTGACCCACCAGATGGTTTGTTACTCAGAACCATCTGAGAAGCCGTCATTGGAAACTGTTTGGAAAAGGGCAGGCACTTTGAAAAAATACTTGACAGTTGATTGGATGAACCATCTGTCAATCAAACTAATGTCAGCAAAACTAACTGAAGGTAAAAACATCGTCTTCAGTGCCGTTCTTTGCTCTTCTTTCAATGAAGAAATACTCTCCAGTTCTGATATAACTGATGCTACTGCAGCGTCTACGCTAACCTCTTCAGGAGCCGCCATTGTTGTTTAGAACGAACAGTCGCCTCTCCGTGTCGTCTCACACCTCCTAAGCCGCGCCCATAGCTGCCAGTAGCTCCTCACAGGACGCTGATTGGTCCGTGATCTGGCTTGCCGGACACAAACGCATTACTTCAAGCCTGACGAGATGGATTTTCGTGTGACATTTGATCCCGCAATTATCACATGATCTTGTGACATTGCGAGAATCTAGCTGCCGTGCAAAGCAATTATTTGATACCTTTAACTTAAAAGTCCTCTATTCAAGTCCATCAAGGAACCTTGTTCCTCACGACTGTTAAATGTCAAACAACACCAGAATGCCATAAAGATTATCTCGCCTTGTGCAGCTTTAAACATCTGTTACTTCTAATATACACCAGCGTGATGTTGATACCTCTTTCCTCACTTGCTTTTATTCCCCCGGACAGGAATTGATGATAGCATGGGGAGTATTATAAGCCACAACATGCCCAATTCCCGGGAACACACACTCACCCACATGTTTACATCTTATATCTGTGACCTCTGACCTCTGGGCTCTGAATCTCTAGCTAAACCATATGTCACCTGTCCCCACGGCAACCGCCTCTGCATCTGTCTCTGGTCCCTCGTCTCACACTACCCAGAGGAAGAAACACAAACAACAACTTCCACAAACCGTCCGTTGTGACCACCTCCACATCCTGCTGCCATCTGATACCGTAGCACCCTCCCACCGACTGCTCGCCGGAGTAAACACACACCGGCGATGTTCTCATGAATATTAATCAAAGCGCCCAGAGGGGAGACTCATTTTGTGGACTGCAGGGACTGGCCACTTCATCTTCAGGAACAACATTCGGGTTGGTTTAGGAGGTTGTTGTTTTTTCTCCCTCTGGTGATGAACTTACATCATAAGGAAGGTTCACTGCAGTGTGTGGGTGAGCATGTTTGTTGTCAGTTTAGGGTGTATTTGTTTCTACGCCTCTAATGTGAGCATAGGACTAAACTGTACATGTACATGTGTGAATACATGCAGTTTAGTTTCTGTTCTCATGTGTGCCTTTTGCACACATGGCTGTGGTTACATAGCATATGTTTACTGTGAAGTCTTGAATAAAAGCTAGTATTCTTACTCGGGGTGTCAATCATAATGTACCTTAAAGGGAGATTTGTCAAGTATTTAATCCTCTTATCAACATGGAAGTGGTCAAATCTGCTGCTTTATGCAAATGTATGTATATATTTATTATTGTAAATCAATTAACAACACAAAACAATGACAGATATTGTCCAGAAACCCTCACAGGTACTGCATTTAGCATAAAACAATATGCTCAAATCATAACATGGTAAACTGCAGCCCAACAGGCAACAACAGCTGTCAGAGTGTCAGTGTGCTGACTTGACTATGACTTGCCCCAAACTGCCTGTGATTATTATAAAGTGGGCATGTCTGTAAAGGGGAGACTCGTGGGTACCCATAGAACCCATTTACATTCACATATGTGGAGGTCAGAGGTCAAGGGACCCCTTTGAAAATCACCATGACAGGATTTCCTTGCCAAAATTTAGTGGAAGTTTGGAGCGTTATTTAACCTCCTTTCCGACAAGCTAGTATGGTTAGTTTTTCTAGTTTCATACGATACCAGTGTCTTCAATCTAGCTTTAAAACTGAGCCCACTACAACCTAAAAATATATCATATATCGCGTTAATGCGTTAAAGAAATTAGTGGCGTTTTGACAGCCATAATTCGTATCCATGGTCTAAGTGCATTACCACAAAACCGAGAGATGCAGCTGTGCAGTGCTTAGCATTACTGTACAAATAAATAAAAGGACAAGATGCGGTAAAAGCAACGGAGACAGACTCAGACAGTCTGATGCAGACTAATTTGATTTAAAAAATCTGACATCACCCTCTCAAAGTAAGAGAAACCTGTGGTGTAACAAGCATCCATTGCAGCTCTGGAGAGTCCTGCTGATAACCAAACAACCTAATTAAAATCTCTTTGTTATGCTGTACAATAGATGTTTAATATTTTATAAGTGCATTTCCACCGTGTTAGCTTTCCTCACCACGAGACAAAAAAACACAAAGCTATGTTGGATCACATGCAGCGCACATGTCTCCATTGATTAATGAAATGAAATGAAGGAGCAGTTTGTTGCACTGATTAACATTATTTTTCAGTCTGGTTAGCTGTCATCCTCCTGAAATTGGACCCTCTGTGAGATGTTCAAGGGTACCGACATACAAGGAATACACTGGAGGGAGCAGAGCGTAGGCGGGTTTATATAACAGGCTAAAATGTAAAACAACATTAAGGAAATTGCTAGTGGATTATCATTAGGGTTTTTAGGATTAGGATTTCTTCTTTTTACCCCACCACACACTAAATAAATCTACGGTTGGTAATGATATATGTCTTACGCACCTGTCTTCTGCTCTTAGCTTCTATTTTGTCTCATTAAACTGTTCTCGTTCACCTTAAACTGTTACATTGATGGTAAACAGCTTCAACAGCAGTGTTGGGCAAGTTACACAGAAAGTGTAATAAGTTACTTTTTTACTTATTACTCCTTTAAAAAGTAATAGTATTACTTTACTCATTACTTGGTATCAAAAGTAATAAGTTATGTTACTCGTTATATCACTGTATTACCTTCACTAAAATTCAACTTGACGCGATGTGAAGATGCATACTGACCTGCCGCGCGTTCATGTCACCGTAACCTAAGCCTACCTGGCACAAAAAAAATAATTGTGTTCAAGTAACGCAGTAATGTATGGAGGATGGAACCTACCAAAATAAAAAATAAAATAATGAAAAATAAATACTGTAAATGAAATAAATAAATAAATCGATAAATCGATAAATCGATAGATAAATAAATAAATAAAAATTAATAAATAAATAACTCAATAAATAAATAAATATATAAATATACTATTAAAAGTAGCAAGAATAATATTAAAAATAAATGCAGTCATTACTTCATTGACAATATGGGAAAAAATTTATATTTCTGTCTAAATTAGTTTTTTTGTTTTTATTTACCTTTGTATTAATTCCATTATTTGTTTACTGTTCTGTTTAATTTCCACTTTTATTTATTTATGTATTTACATTACATTACATAACACTGATTAACATCAAAATAAAACGGGAAAAAACAGAGACACTTCATATTATAATATTAAAGGCTTAATAATAATAATAATAATAATAGGAATAATGGTGTTTCTCTAATATAAATAGGTTTTAAATTACTGTATGTATTTGTTCTGTTTGTGTGTGTGGAAAATATTCAACTTGCAGTATGTGTGTGTGTGTGTGTGTGTGTGTGTGTGTCGGCACAATATGTAAGTGATGAGGCAAATAGGAGCTTCCGAAAAAGAATAATTACCAACTTCAGGTTCCTTCAGAGATCTAATAATCCCCACCGGAGCATCTGGATCACTCAGGCTTTTGTTGCTGTTGTCTCTGCTGTCTTTATGCTTGTTAGCATTGCAAAGTTATCACTTCTCCAGACTGTTGACATCAGAGGAATGCAAAATCTGTCAAAGTTAACAATGCAGGATGCGTTTTGATTTGCTTCGCCAGCTATCTGGAAATAACATTGGGTTCAGTGGGAGCGTACAGTAAAATAACGGGTTTCTCCCACCTTTGCCCTGCGTGTCTGTGGGGCTACATCCTCTGGGTGGATTGATCTATGAGTTCAGCACTGGCTTGTGATCACTGTTGCTGTTTATTTATTTATTTTTTTATCTTTTTCTTCCTTTCTAGCAGCTGCTACAACAACACCAGTAAAAGGTCTTTCTCTCTGCATCCCCCTCTCTGGCCTCTGCTATTTTAAACTCTTGTAGGTAGAATTACCTGCAGATGTGATACACTCTGGTACATTATCTCTAAGTGTTGCATCAGCAAAAAACACACACTTTTATATGAAGTAACAGCATACTGTATATAGCTAAATGGAGCTTTAAATGCAGCACTTATATCAATTACTCTGTAGCAGAACGTCTGTGCGAACAATGGCACCTTCTCTGCGATCCTCCCACCTAGAATCATTACCTCAAGTCACTAATGGGTCTAATTGCAGGTCCATTTTGACGTGCTCCTTTCTGAGTGTTGGGAAAATCTAATAACTGTGCATCACGCCATAAAAATCCTCACTTTTATAAAGTGTGATTCTGTCAATCTGCAACAGAACACAACGAACCCACCGCTCATCTTCTCAGCGCTTAGCAACCATATCTTTTTGGACTTCTCCACCTCCCCTTGCCCTCCTTACTCCTTTTATCATCTCTTTTTTTTTCTTTTGCTCAGACTCCCAACGCCCCCCCCACATCTCCCGCCCCCCTACACAATCTCTCCATAAATTGGATGGCAGGCAATTAAGTGAGTTGTCGGAGGGCTCGCTGACTGCAATTACAAGGTGTGTAGGAATTCATGTGGAGACGCAGCGCCCTGCACTTTTGATTTCTAGACGGATGTCTCTCTCCAACTCTCTCTCTCTCTCTCTCTCGCTCTCTCTCATCCACCGGGGGAGAATGAGTTCAAAAAGGGGAGTCAAAGAAAAGCAAGGAAGCAAAAAAAGGTTCGGGAGGGGCTGATAGAGATGAAGCAAAAAGTGAGGGAGGGAGGGAGGAAGAGAAAGGAGGCAGGATGGAGAGGGGGACAGAGAGAGGAGAAAGACAGCAAAGAAATAAAGGGAAGAGAGGATGGCAGAGAGCAGGGCGAGGAGAGGAAAGTGATCAAAGCTGAGTCAGGCTATTGTCAAAGACTGTAGGGCAAACTCAAAGGAAGCTGGAGATAACACTCGACAGAGAGCACACAAACAAAGGCTCTTATAGAAAAGTGTGGGCATACACACAGGGGGCACTTAAGCAAACTACAAACATTCGGACACCCCCACACATCGCAAAGGCATTTCCAAGGCTTTAATATTCACTCTGAAGACCACGTCCTTTTACTGTGATGGTCTGATTCGAATCTTGTTAAAGAAAGAAAAACACACATCTCTCTCAGTGAGTTTGTTTACATGCATTCAAGTAACCGGGTCGGCTTTCTCCAGTAAGCTGATTTCTTGAACAGCATGTCAATGAATGAATCACGAATCCTGGTTTCTGTAAACAGAGGAAGGGGGGTTAGAGAAACCTGATTTCCCCAGATAGATTTCTCCAGAAGAATGCAGATCTTTTTAGCCATGTATGTACATAACGACAACACATTCTTACTCCCAACTCGTCGAATACTGCCCGACGCTTGGTCAGTGCGACTCGGCATCAGAGACCGACGCACGCCCTCGTTACATGCATAGTATCCCTTCAAAATAAACTTCAGTTTTCACAGGAAGTTAGGTTTAGACAACACAACCACTTAGGTAGGGTTAGGAAACGGTTGTGGTTGACGTCAACCTTTAACCACAAGGTTGGCGGTTCGATCCCCGGTTCCTACTGTCTGCATGTGTCCTTGAGCGATACACTGAACCCCAAGTTGCTCCCCGGCCGCTTCACAGCAGCCCACTGCGCCAAAGGATGGGTTAAATGCAAATTTAATGCAGTCAAATTTCATGTGTGTACCTGTAGGTATATGACGGATATAATTGAGTTAAACTTAAGTTTAAGTTAAAGTTAAAACAAGACTGGGGGTTTGTGAAAAAATGCATTACTGACCTGCAAAGGTAACCAGGTTATACAGTGCATGTCAACCCATTCTCCGGTAACTTGGTTAATTATAAGGGAACTCCACCGATTTTACAAATCAAAGTCTGTTTGCAGGTCACGGCGAGTACTACTGAATAAGTGAAAAAGATTGTATAAAGCCTTTTGTGGCTCCAGGGGAAGCTGCGTAAAGTCTGATAAGCCAGCGTCTGTTGGGACTGAAGTTTTAAAATGAACAAAATCCGGGGGCGTGGAGTTGGAAAGAAGTAGTGGTTTTGATAAAGAAGAAGGAGAAGAATGCACAGAATAAAAAAAGGTGATATCTCACGTTTCTGGTGCATTGATTTTGATCCTTAAAAAAAAAAAAGAAGCTCATTGAGTCTGACAAAAACTGAGTCAGTGGCAAACTCTGAGGGGCAAGGGCGAAACTGGAAGGGCACCCTGGAGGGCACTTCATCATGTTATCTCTACTGGAAGGCCACCCTAGAGGGCACTTTATCATGTTTTCTCCACTGGAAGGGCATCCTAAAGGGTATTATATCATGTTTTCTCCACTGGAAGGGCACCCTAGAGGGTACTTTATCATGTTTTCTCCACTGGAAGGGCACCCTAGAGGGTACTTTATCATGTTTTCTCTACTGGAAGGGCACCCTAGAGGGTACTTTATCATGTTTTCTCTACTGGAAGGGCACCCTAGAGGGTACTATATCATGTTTTCTCTACTGGAAGGGCACCCTAGAGGGTACTATATCATGTTTTCTCTTCTGGAAGGGTACCCTAGAGGGTACTATATCATGTTTTCTCTACTGGAAGGGCATCCTAAAAGGTACTATATCATGTTTTCTCTACTGGAAGGGCACCCTAGAGGGCACTTCATCATGTTTTCTCCACTGGAAGGGCATCGTAGAGGGCACTTTATCATGTTTTCGCTACTGGAAGGGCACCCTAGAAGGCACTTTATCATGTTTTCTCTACTTGAAGGGCACCCTAGAAGGCACTTTATCATGTTTTCTCTAGTTGAAGGGCACCCTAGAGGGCACTTTATCATGTTTTCTCTACTGAAAGGGCACCCTAGAGGGCACTTCATCATGTTTTCTCCACTGGAAGGGCACCCTAGGGAAATGTATCATGTTTTATCTACCATAGGGGCATCCAAGAGGGCACATTTGCTGCGGTTTGTTCTGACATGGGGGCACCATGTATCATCAAAAAAAGACAAAATCACTAGACATCTATCAGCAAATCCATTCATCTGTCCATTCGTGCTTCATTATTATTGCTATCTACTCCCAACAAAAGGTTTGTCGGGCCAAAGTGGAAGAAAACCCCTTCCCTTCCATCCCAACTGCTTCAGAATATGAAACACTTCAAAGGATTTAAGGGGCTAATTGATATTTGTTTTGTGTCCATTTGTAGCCATGTCAAAGACCAGCTAACACCTTCATTACCATGTAAATCACGCCACGTTTTTAATTTCAGTAATAGCAGCACAGAGCTGCTGGTTCATTAACGGTGACCTTGTGGCCGCGGTCCATGATTGATAAAGTCTGGGCTGGCTCTTGGGCAGTGAATAATAACACAACGCTCACACAAACACATTCATGCAGGGACACACGTGTGCATGCGTGTGCAGACATATTTTGAAAAGCTTTGTTTGAATTCACAGGTGAATAATAGATCCCGACACGCACACGCAGAAGCGTTTTTCATGCACCCACACGGATTACCGTTGAATAATACATCAAAAACGTGGTTTACGGACATAAAGGAGCACAGAGCAATTTCACAACCTCAATGCCTGGTTACTTGCTAATATATACATAAATTAAGTTCTTTAGCCTACAGCCTTATTGTTGTGTACACTCCCTCCACACACTGAACACAAAACAAACCCCAGAGCACAGGACACTGGTATAAACACACAGTTTACAATAAAGTTCAATCACATTCTCATACAGGCTCTAAACCGTCACATTCACGCCACTGAAAGTCACCAACTGGTTGATGCAGAGATGAATTTATCTGACAGTTTTCACGCAAGAGTGTGTTTTCTATGTATTTGTTTTTATATGCAGTGGCGTCAAGGTCAATCAAAAGATGCATTCCACACCATAATGACAGAGATTCCTCTGTAATTTGTTGAGAGGCTGTATACAAACACCATTTCTAAAAGGTGTTTTTTCTTTTCATGCTTACTCTGGAGGAAATCTGCATACAGACATTTTTGAAAGTGAAGTGACCTCAGCCCTTACATTGATGCACATGTGTCTACACAAGCTAAAGGGATGAATAGCTCTTCAGTAATTAAATGAAGGCAGTGGGTGGTGAGGTATTTCTAGAAGTAGAAGAGTACTTTGACAAACAGGTGAACTCCACATTTCCTGAGAAGCATCTAACAAAACCAAGAACCTTTTTACTTTCCTTCCTTTGAAGGGTGTCTTTCTTATTGCAGCACTTACAGTACTACAGTACATAACAGCTATATCATGTTGTTTTGCAGGCTGCTCTCATACACCATTCTTAGCTATACCTATGAAATGTAATGCACTGTAATCCCTATATATTCCACAAAATCAATTATGGTATCTAGTGGTGAGGTGAGGAGGTATTGGAGAGCTTCGGTGGCCGACGCAAAAATGTGACTGGGCCTCTCTAGAGCCAGTTGGAGCAGAATCAGTGCGTAGAGTGTGTGTGTGTACGTGGGAAGTGAGTGGTGAAGCAAGAGAGAGAGACCAGCGGCGATGGCTGCGAGTAACGTTATCAGAGTTTGGTTTGTTTGTTCTGGGCAACTATAGAAACATGGCGGTGCAACATGGCGGACCCCGTGGAGAGGACCCGCTCCCTATGTAGATATAAACGACTCATTCTAAAGTAACGTAAAAACACAACTATTCTCCTTATCAGGTGATTATGCACTAAAGAAAACATACTTATTAATATCATATTCAATTTCTGCCAATAGATCCCCCTAAATGTTACACACTGGTCCTTTAATCGTTAACCAGGAAGTATAAAGAGCGCCAAACGCCGCATAGGGAGGAAGTCGGGGTGGATAGGTGAGTCAAAAAAACACCAGGCTCTCACCCAGGAGACCGATGTTAGTATCCCGTGTGAGTCACATAACTTCTGTGCTTAAGTAACGTCACTTCCACGATCTTTTCCTAAACCTATCTAAGTAGTTTTGTTGCCTAAACCTAACCACCAAGTTGTTTCCTGTGAAGACGGAAGTTTATTTTGAAAAGACTGTATGCATGTAACGAGCGTAAATTGACACGTGTTGCTGGACATTCGTAGGAAAGCGCACGAAAAACGAGGAATAACTTTGTTTCATATGAACCGTTGTCTGAGGATAAGTTGTGTTGTGGTTAGTCCTTGCCGTAATCACTTGTGGTAGCCTTCTGTGCACAGTTTTACTGTCTGGATTTGTAGCCTGCAATCAGACTAAATTACCATTTTGTCTCACCTCATTCATTCATCCTGACAAGCTGTTAAAGTTGGCCTATTTCTGCTTGACAAGATTAGCGCTAGATAGAGATGGATGGATGAAGAGGAGAAGTGCATCAAAGAGAGAGGAAAAGAGGAAATGTGAGCGGCATCCAGGAGGATTTATATGTGACTGCTAACCTGAAAGGTTGGCATTTTGGACACACCTGATGAGAGCAACATGTCTGTTTTGGTTTTGTGTGCTGGGATATATGGACGCAGCTCGGGTGATGGATTTACTGAACCACGGTTAATGTAAGCTGACGGTGACCTTAACCAGGAAGCAAAGCTCTGGGCTATGAACTGGAACAGAGGGAAAGGGAGAGAGACAGCAGGTGATAATGGAAACAAAGAGAGAGAGAGAGAGGGAATAGGACAGGAAGGGGGGAGAGATACAGAGAAAGGAAAAGGAAGGGATGGATGAAGCAGAAGGAAGTAATAAGGGCAAGAGGGTAATAGACTGGCCAAAGTACACATTTGTACTGCTCTGTTTGCTCCTACTATAGACTGTATATAAGAAGTGGACGTAGTCACCATGATGTCACCCATTGGTTTGCGGACTGCCGTTTTGAAGCCTTGAGTTTGGCATTTTGGCCGTCGCCATCTTGGCTTTTTGGAACCAGAAGTGACACGCTGAATGAAACATGTTTAGGCGACCAAAAATGTTAAAATTAACTTTCATGAACTGAAAACACACTATGAAAAGGTTAAAGTTGTTAGATAAAAACACAGACAACTCCCAGACAGCACAACGCCGTGGTAGCGACCTGTCAATCACAAGGTAGCCACGCCCTAAAGCATCCCCTGCTTTATGGTCTATTTGACTCTAAATGGGACCATAATTTACTAAATGAACATCATGCTGTATTGAATTAGACTTGAAACTAGCAACTGAGACCATAAACTCATGTTTACAATGTTTACTGAGGTAATAAATCAAGTGAGAAGTAGGCTCATTTTCTCATAGAGAATCAGAGGAGTCGCCCCCTGCTGGCTGTTAGAGAGAGTGCAGGTTTAAGGCACTTCTGCATTGGCTTCACTTTTCAGACCCGGAGGTTGCCCACTTGCTACTACCTATGTGCTAAAGGTCAAGAACAATTTCATATCATGGGCGAGGTTAGCTGGTTGCCCCAAATCACAGTTCTAGATGAGTCATCAAAAAAGATTACGTTTTGCAGGAAGAGAATAGAGAAGGATTTTGATATAAAAAATCGACAATTTGGCCAAGAGATAACTGAACGATTAACAAGGGAACACAAGTACCACAGGACAGCCCGCACACGAGAAGGCGTATGAAAGCAAAGGCAATAGCATGCAATAGGAACACCCTTCTTGCTTTTGGTGTCTCATTTGTACGCCACATAGTCTGTACTGACTGCAATGCAAATGCATCCGCGTAAATAGGCTACGTTCAGAGCTAGTGACATAGAACAAACACAGGACTTTCAACCAGGAAACCGATGATGTTTTATAAGTTACGTTAGTGGCGTTTGTGACGTGTTTTCCGTACTTATGTTACGTTGTCTCCGTAAGTTTTTTACTTAGTTTAAATACTTTTAAAGCCCAACCATGATGTTTTCCTAAACCTAAGTGAATGGTTTTGTCGCCCCTGGCTGGTACTGCTCCTTCACACAGGCGTGTAATATTCACGCCTTGGCGGGGCAAAACGTGACGCTGACACACTATACTCTGGTGGACAAGCAGGTCTATTACACACTTCGGGTTGCCTAGGAGGTGTGTGTTTGGATTTCAGTAAGCAAAAATGTTGTTTACATTTCCAAAGCATGTGGTTAAGGTCAAATTTACGGAGATAAAGACGCTGTAATTTCTGTTTCACTGCCACTTTAATGCTTTCCCATTCAATAATAGTTCAGACGATAGCGTGCTTCCAACTTTGTGGCAACAGTCGGGGGAAGGCTTCTGTGTTTCGACATGTCAATATTACAAAGGCACAAAGCTCTTATATTGCATTTACTTGCTTTCGTTTAAAGCTAACTTTGATATTTACATTGGGAGCAATCTAAAGTTTACCGCTTCAAGTACATCCGACATGTGGAGCCAGAGATCAAACCACCAGCCCTTTAATTAAAGGGCCACCTGCTCTACCGCCTCCCTTTCACTGGCCAACACAAAGCCCTGATCTCAACCCCATCAGACACCTCTGGGATCAATTGGGACTGTCTGTGAGCCAGGTCTTATCACCCGACATCAGTGTTCAACACTCTTGTGGCTGAATGGGAGCAGATCTGTGCATCCAGGTGCCAAACTATTGTGGAAAACCTTCACACAAGGCTGTTCTGGAATGAGATGTTAAACAATCACATATGGGTGTCTGCATACCTTTGGCCAGTGTGTTTGAAAAGAGGTAGAAGAGTAGAAGGCGGGATAAAGATAGAGATGGATGGATGAGGAGGACAGATGTATCAAAGAGGAAATGTAAAAGGCATTGAGGATGATTTGTAAGAAGGGAAGAATGAGTAGCTGGGGAGGAAAAGGAGAGGCAGAGATGGATGAATGGGAGCAGGAAGGAGGTACAATAGGACAGGTGAGGGAGATGGATACAGAGATGGAGAGGGATGGAGTAAGTAGAGGGGACTGAAGGCGGTCGGTGTGTGTGGCCCTGGCTGCGTCACTGCAGGGTGTAGAGCCGGGCAGTCGGCCAGCCGTTTGTGTGTGGGGGGGGGGGGAACCAATCCAATCAGCTGTAATGGAGTCAAAGGTCACTGTTCACTCCTGCAAAATTGCTCTGGCCAACTGCCGGAGCAAGAGACACCGCGTTAAAAAAGCACACATACACACAAACACACACCGATCACTCACTCTCCCAGCAGCAGCTGTAGTATATCATGATAACAAGAAGGGGACGTGAGCGTGGGTGTGTGCTTCTGTCCTTGTATGTCCTCACCAAATATAAACAGAGCAGAAGAGATATGTTTTATGACTTTGGTCTTGTGCGCGTTCACTGGTGTCAAATGTACAACCAGATTTATTGATGACATTGGTAGTTAAGTATAGGGGGCTATTGAACTTTCCACTGCTGTAATAACTGTGAACCCATCAGGCGTAGTATTTACTAGGGTTGAGTGTTACGGTTTCTAGTCCCAACAGCGCCCAGCTGTTTTTTTTTAGCCTTTTTTTTTTTTTAAATGAAAGAGTATGACCCTTTTTAAAGATTTACGGTGGCAGTATACAGGTGGAAACCCCCTCCAACTATATCTTTCCGATTTCAGAATAGAGAGATTGACCAGGTTTGTGGTGGGGAGAGAAAAGCCAAGGTTTTTATTTCTCTTTCAAGCTCTATTGTTTTTTTCTTTACGCCCCTATTTATGTCACTTTTTGTGTGAACAAATGAGAGCAACATTATGAATATCTTCCAGGAGACACGATCTGAAAATGTGTGCTGTTATGTCCATATTTACATGATTATTGCTTCTCGCCTCTCTCTGTGACGGCCGGCTTTTCACCCTGCCAAAAGTGTGGCTGTTTGAAACGGCTATAAACACTCTACTGATGGCGGTTTGAAGACAGTTGGTGGCGTTTCGATGCCAAGAAATGCAGCAATGTACCAGCAAAAGGTGAGAAAGTAGTGAAAAGTGAAAAATACAAACACATTGGCTGTAAATGTTTGAAAGAGTATCCATTAAAGGTGCTAAATACGAGATTGAGAGCATTTCTATTGCCTCCCCACAGCTCTCAACATCGCGATGGCAGAGCCAGCGGCTCGTAGTTAACGGTGCTAACAGCGCTAACAGTGTAAACAACAGCAACAATGCTGACAGAGCCAACAGTGTTAACCTGGGGGGGAACCAGAGGGTGGGTGCTACCTTCCGCAACGCAAATGCTCTGGATATCATATAGAGCACATTTAAACACATCTGTTAGATGAAAGATTAACACAGTGCAACACTGTAGATAAACATAAAACTCCACAGGGTAGCTTTAACTCTTCTATCAGATACATTTCCAGGTTTAAATGCCACAGAAATTAAAAGTTTTATAGTTGGTCCTCCTATTTATTTATATATTTTGAATTATAAATTTGAAGATCATTATTTGTGGGTTTGTGTATTTATTTTGCCAGAGGACATCTACTGCTCCCAATTTGTGCAACCTTGGATTGCAGTGCATCGGGGGGATACATTCTATGCTGTAATCAAACATTTTATATTGTTGCTGGAAGGGAGGGGGGAATGAGGGAACGAGGGAGTATATTACTGCTCTTGCTTCATATAACCTGAAATTGAATTTCTCTTTGTTTGGCAACCCACTCTCATCCAGTTTATGGGGATTCCCTCCATGATTCGAGAGAAAACAACGACCAGGAGAAAACATTTATACCCCCAACGTATGGCTATGCTTTGCTATAAGAATGCCACTTCTTCATGCTTAGAAGATGCACGTGGCATTACATACTGAGACCTCTGCTCTCTTACGTGTAGGTTTTATATAATTGTGTTTTACTTAGTAAAGGTGTTTTGCGCAGAGACAATTGTCACCAAAGACTGTATATAAGAAGTGGACGTACTCACCGTGACGTCACCCATTGGTTTGTAGACTGCTGTTTTGAAGCCTCAAGTTCGGCATTTTGTCCGCCGCCATCTTGGTTCTTTGCAACCAGCCTTCGTCGTGTCTAGAAGGTAACCTGCAAATTGCGAAATTTGATCTGAGATCTGCAAAAACTTGCAAAAACTCCTAACCTTAACTCTTCGAGATCAATACCTAACCTTAACCATCTCCTAAGAGTTTCCTCAACTTGGAGGTTTCCTTCTAGACACTACCACCAGATGTGACACGAGAGGGTGGAGCTAAGTACAACCGAACGCTGAATAAGACATTTGTAGTCTACCAAAAAGGTTATAATTAACTTTCATGAACTGAAAACACACTGTGAAAGAGTTAAAGTTGTAAGATGAAAACAAGGACAACTCCCAGACCGGACAACGCCATGGTAGCGACCTGTCAATCACAAGGTAGCCATGCCCTAAAGCATCCCCTGCTCTAAATGGGACCATAATTTACTAAATGAACATCATGCTGTATTGAAGAAGACTTGAAACTAGTGATTGAGACCATAAACTCATGTTTACAATGTTTACTGAGGTAATAAATCAAGTGAGAAGTAGGCTCATTTTCTCATAGAATTCTATACAATCAGACTTCTTTTTGCAACCAGAGGAGTCGCCCCCTGCTGGCTGTTAGAGAGAATGCAAGTTTAATATACTTCAGCATTGGCTCCACTTGTCTGACCCGGAGGTTGCCCACTGATTGTAACATTTGAATTTTTTTTTATTTAATTAAATGTTGTACTCTTTATCTTCAGAATACATTAAAATCCAATATTCTAGTTGTACTTACATTTAGGTCTACGGTTAAACTAATTGGCTATTGCAGTGCAAATGTGTCTTTGTAATTTGGGTAAATTGGACAGCCTCTGACCCGCTGTGTGTGCAGGGCAGAGGGCAACAAGAAAAGCCTTTTTAGAATTATACATGTGTTATAATCATTATCCTTTCCCTCAAGCCAAACTGCACTGTAAAAATAACCCATGTCAATAGTCCCCAGCCGGGCTACACTATCTGAGTAATGATCACTGAGCTGCAGCGCACCAGAGAAATCACAGTGTTCAAACGTAGAAGCCAGAGGCGTCGTGCAGCGGGGTGGCTGCGCTCGTGCTGCTCTCATCCTCTTTGCCTCTCAGGGTCCAAGACGTGAGAGATCGCCAAGTAATTAGATACTACACACTGGCATGATGCGCGTCGACTATGATTATGATCTGGACACCCTTTGACAGCCTGATTAATGCCTGGGCACACCACTCCCTTTTTGTTCTGCTATGTATCTGTGACTTTGTTGACTTGCCTCATTCTCGATCGCATCGTTGGTTAATCTCGGAGTGCATTTCAGGCATGAAATATGGCTGCTTTATTGTTTTCAATTAAAAATACATTTTGCCCAATTTCCCCTCATTACCACATGCGGTGAGGAAAAGGAGGCGTCTTCTAAAGAGCAGCTAGGACCTTTCTGCTCAAGGGTGTCAATTTGTGGTGATTTAAAACTACTTTTGGATTAATGGGGAGAAAACAACATTAGAGACTTTTTATGAGGTGCTTAAGGGACAAATGGTCTGTTATTTCCACAATGTCCTATCATTTAGTGGGGAGCTAATCCTTGAAGTACCTCAGCAGGGGAGCTAATATGAGACCCCACAACAAAGACCCTCCGCTGGATGCTGCGGGAGAGCTTCAATGTCACCTCGTGAATTAAAATTTTGGAAATTAAAATCCAATAGGCAGCGTAATTGATCCTCCTTCACTGACCTGAAAAAAAACTTCTGCGCTGCTCACAGCATAAGTGAAAGAGACAGCCAGATGCTCGGTGAGAAGTAGCCAGGATGAAAATCAATAGGTCTCAGCATCTATTACAGAAAAGGAGATGGATGGAGGCGAGAGAAAAGACAGGTGAGAGGGACACAGACAGCTAAACAAGGCAGCGATAGCTCGGGCAATGAGGCTGACAAGAACGCAGGAAGGAAGCAGGGAGGTGGGCCACATAATGAACACATGTACTGTGTGATGTGCAAGGATGGAGCCACCGGATAATGAGCTATTTACCTCGACAGTTCCAAGTATAGTTTTAGTAAGTAAGTCAGTAAACTTTAATTATATAGCACTTTTCAACAGCTTTTCTGATTTAACTTTGACCAACAGGTGAAGTCATTCAATCGTTCTGCAACTTCCTAATATCTCAAAAATGTAATCTTTTTAAACTCTTAAGAATCTATAAACTGTCATCCATGCTTTCATTATATCCCGTTTAGACTACTGTAACTCACTATATTCTTGTCTCACCCAACACAACCTCTCCAAACTTGTTTTTGAAATTGCTATATCAATAAAGTTATTATTAGTACAATTATTATAAACATGCTTCACAGATAAAACTAAAAATGCATAATAATACACAGCATGAAACCACATATACAATTTATAAAAAGGAAACAGACACTTAACAATAAAAGAAATATAACAAACAAAACAGTATTAAAAGACAAATAAAAACCAAAAGGAATCGCAACCAACAAACTTATAACTAGAATTACTGAAATTACTTAAATTTGAAGAAATTCTCCCAAGGTGTTCCTGAGATATCACAAGAATTGGACAAACGTGAGGTCACAGTGACCTTGACCTTTGACCATCAAAACCTAATCAATTTATCCTTGCGTCCTTGATGTTTGTGCCAAATTTGAAGAAATTCCCCTCGAGGCGTTCCTGTGACTTTGCTTTCATGAGAATGGGACAGACGTCAGATCACAGTGACGTTTGACCACCAATCGAGTCCAAGTGGACGTTTGTGCCAAATTCGAAGAAAGTCCCTCAAGGCGTTCCTGACATATCTCGAGAAAGGGTCTTACAGGCAACCCGAAAACACAATGCCTCTGGCCACGGCTATCGCTGGTGTGGAGGAATTAAAATGCCGTCCTATATAAATGGGTTTTCAAAAGTTTTGTAAAATGTGGTATGGACTCAGCTGACCTGACAGCGAGGGGGAGGCAATTCCATACAGCGTTGGAGCAAAAACGATAAAAACACGGCCCCCCTTTGTTTTGAGCCTGGACCGTGGGATATCAATTGGTCAGAAGATGTGAGTAATCTTGGTGCAGACGAGTATTGGGTTATAAGTTCAGAAATAGAAGTTAGTTCTAGTTGTGAGACCTTGAGCAGGGGTGAAGCTCATCAGGGAATATTATTGATTTCTTACAGGCTCTCTTACATCTTCACAAAGTACAGTAGTAACAACTCAGAGCTGAGATTGTGATTAGAATCATTTTCAAGTAGCGAGAGTGTGAATGTGAGGATTTTTGCCACTTGAAGCAGACGCTGCAATTAACAGATTTGGTTAGTGTGAATTTATGGACTGTTTGTGATTTCCCTGGAGAGGTAGCCAGGCTGAAAATGGGGCTTAAAGAAAGGTGAAGAAAACACTAAACTATAATTGTTATGGGTTTTTTTCCACCGGAAAACTGGCTCTTGTCTATCTACCACTAATGAGGGTTGTAAAAGTAGAGATAATGTGAGTTTTAGCCCAAAATGAGCTGCAACAATTTCTCACTAATTACACAACATTAATGTACTTGACTTACCACCTGTCTTAATACAAAATAGCCACATCTGGGACATAAAATCATGAAACTTTTTAACCCCCTGACCCTCTATTTTTATTGTCCCCTGGAGTAAAAGTTGGAAAAAAAACATATTATTCTGCTGTGAGAGCAGCATATTCTGTATCGGCTTGTTCCAACTCCTTATTGAAGCTTACACTGAGTGAAATATCCAAATACACGACTTTCCTCAATTTTTATTTCATATACTGAATAAGAAATACCCCATAAAAAACATTATCAACAGTAAACATTGATATGTACTAGTTAACTTTTTAGTTAGTCCCCACGGAGGATGAATTGTTCACTAAAATGCTGCAGACTTATTGTTACCCTGAGCTCCTAGTGTCACTCTGGTTGCAAAAAGAAGTCTGATTGTATAGAAGTCTATGAGAAAATGAGCCTACTTCTCACTTGATTTATTACCTCAGTAAACATTGTAAACATGAGTTTATGGTCTCAATCGCTAGTTAAAAAAAAAATACGTTAATCAAAGAAGTTACCTCAGGGGGCGTGTCGTGTCGCCTGTGAGACTGCAGATAGATCCTTCTCGTTGTGTTGGCTGACTGGCTGCCCAGGTCGCAAGAGGAGAGGGAGAGACCCCATGCTGTTGGCAGAAGAGCCGTGCACTGTGATTACTCTGAGCAGCAGTGGGAATGAATTACAATATAATATATTTTTTGCTTTTTCCCTTATGGTCTGAATAAGTTGCTAAATTTGTCGCTAGGCGCTTTTTAGCAATAAAGCCACTGAGAGGGTCTGAAAAGTTACTAGTCATCAACATCAACCCAATATCACACCAAAGCGTGTAATAGACTTGCCCGTCCAGCAGATGATAGCATGTCAGTGTCACATTTTGAATATTATATGCTTTATGAAAGTGCAGTTTCAGCAGGGGGCAAAAAAAACACTTAGTTAGGTTTAAGAAAAACGTCATGGTTGGGCTTAAAATAATTACGTAAACTAAGAAAATACGTTCGGAAACAGCGTAACATAAAGATGGAAAACACAAACGTCACTAAAAAACACGTCCCAAACATCACTAGCTTACAAAACAAGACATCGGTCTGGAACACCGAATCTGTGGATGTGTATTGATGTAGCCGAAGCTTCGACTCGTATCAGTACTTCTTTACACCCCTATATATATAGCATCATTGGAGACTTGAAACTCCACTAGAAATTTACAGTAAAAGTTCTGTGAGTTTCAACAATGTTTGGGCCCATAGCATGACTTTGTAATGACTGACGTGTCAGTGGGGGTTGAGTATGTGAATATTATGAAGCATTTATTCAGTCTGAGATATCCCTGCAGGTGTAACGGGAGTCTAAGATGGTGCTGGTGGTTTTTGTATCTTGGAGCATCTTTATTACATTCATGTATTCTTCATAAGCCATACGGTCTACATACTGCATCAGCAAGACAGCCTGTTCTTTGTGTGAGCTCAGAAAGACTTGTGAGCGATTTGAGAGAGCAAACTCCCCGGAGATGTAGCTGAGCCGTACAGGTGATCCGCAAAAAGGTCAGAGGTGCGGCAACAAAGGTCAGCTCCCTCAGAAGCTCTGTCTGCTCAGCTGCTCTCTACAACAGATCAGTGACAGCCTGTCCGCAGCTACTGGAGCCTCACAGGTCAGACTGAGGCTGCTGCCTGCATTTGTGCATGGGCATACATGTATGTGTGTATTTTATCTCCTGCCTGCTTGTGTCCGGGCATGTGTGTGCGTTCAGCCGTCTGTGAATGTTTAAACATGTGCCTCTGGGGGCATGTATATGTGCACTAAGTCTCTGCCTTTTGCTGCTACCAGCTTCCTCATCAGCATTCAGTCCTCCTCCCTCCTGCCACCTCCGCTGGTGACCACCGGTGTGTGTTGCTGACATTTTCTGGCAGCCCGAGGACAAAAACCACACATCTCCCTGCTCTGTCACCCCACCGCTAGGGAAAAAGGTGAGTAGCTGCTGTTATTATTATTTTTTTTTCTTCCCTTTTTCACTCTTGCACAAACACAATGTCTCCTCGTTTAACCAAAAAACCCTGCTGAGGCGTCCTATTGGGAGGGGACAACAGTAACACTCAAAAATTGCCTCTGCGGCCAATTTAGGTATGCTTGAGACAATCAGCCAGCCATGATATCAACAAAATCTGACGGGAATGTTTCCATGGCAATGAAAACATGGTGCGATGATATTTAAATCAAGGCCACTCTTTATTAGCCTCCCTTTATGTTTTAATTCCAGGAGACAATAGATGAATTGAAAAGAGTCTGCAGGCCTTCAGTCTCCACAGGGTTTCTCACCACTGCAGCGGATCTGACAGCACTTTGTAATAAAGGAGACACATTGTGCTCATTTTCAGGTTCATACTTGTATTTTGGGTTTCTACTAGAACATGTTTAAATGCTTTAATGGGAAAATTCGCCACCTTTTTATGTGGACGTCCATTCCAGCTGATTAGACTGTTGTCAGGCTATCAAATAGGCATTATCAGTCGCTATAAGCCCCATAGATGTGGGTCAGTAGGGGCCTACTACACCCACTAGTAGGTTTTATCATCTATTCACATGGTAGATCACCGAAAGAAGGTATGAAAGAACACAACAGTGGCCTCTAGTGACTGTACTGTAGTTATTATGACTGGAGCACCCAGGAGACCGGAGTAAGCATCCTGTGTGAAACCGACAATGTGTAGTTGTCTTTGTGTTCGTAGTTATTTTAACCCAAAACACTTTTGTTTTTCCTTAAACTTAACTAATTGGGTTTTGTTGCCTAAACCTAAAGAAGTTAAGTTGTAGTTTTGTTGCCTAAACTTAAAGAAGCCTTTTTGTTTGTGTTCAAAACATCACGTTTCATTCAGTTTTACAACATGTTAGAACGTGTTGCTTTTAAGTTTCACTTTCACTTTTACAACGTAGTAGGCCCCTAATGACACACATTTATGGTGCTTATAGTGACTGATAAAGCCTATTTAATGGCGGCTCTACACGCCATTTTTCACCCCGCTGTATTTCTCTTCAGTCTGGCAGTCCGTAGAGCTCGTTGGCGGCTCTCACTCCTTTGGAGGTAGACCATTAAATTAGCAAGATACAATGACAAAAATCGGCCCGGAATTGCCTTGGTTTTGGTTCTCTTTTCCTCAGTATACCTTCGGGATCCTCAAGAAGGTCTCCAGCACACAAAACTTTCATGCATAGTAACGCATACCCAGCTCGCTCTCTCTGGGTTGTCGTCGCCGACAGCATCCAGCAAAAACTGCCCACACTGACATTCATTACAGTAGAATGATTCTGTTTCTGTGGCATTGGAGGGCAATTTGAGCAAAGGTTCCATCAGCCGGTGTTTGCTCTCGGCAGCTCAGGTTCTGGAGGGTCCCCGCCGGCACATATCCCTCCCAGCAGCAGCAGCAGCAGCCTTGAGCAGCCTCTCTCCGGCCTCTCTCTGGTTGAATATCAGAGTCAGCCAAAACACTGTACAATGTACACTGCAAGAAATCCTCGTCCATAACATCCTCTGCACTCTTATTTTGGGATGTCATTTTCACTGTGGGAAACGTAACACAAGCGAAGAGAAGTTTTTGAGCGACAAGTTCCTTCGTATACCAAGTACGTCACTGTCACGTCACCGGAAGAAGGAAGAACAGCAGATTTTGCAGCTGCGCCCCAGAGACACAGAGAACATCGATCTTTTTTAATGCCATAATCGATATATTTGCTTCATTTGAGTCTATGCGGAGGTAGAAGGAAGTTACCGCTTTTATCTGTTCCGTATCCGTCAACCAAAACAAACCACAGCTGGCCGCAACGAGGAAGTACAAAACGGCGGACGGTCCACGTGGATACGACCTGCACCCTCACATTTTAAATCCATCGTGGATATATATATACTGTATATATGACATAAACTATTCTAATGAGCCTATATGTGACAGAGGAAGGGGAGCCAAATCTGAATGGCTTGTTGAATCCCATGTTTTCTGATCCAGGCAGCCCACAAAACAACTGACTGGGTTGTCTTACTTCACAGCTTGTGGGTTGGTAGACACTCCAGACACCCAGATGTATGTACACAAGCACTGAAGAAGTGAGTTTTTCATGATATGTCTCCTTTAAGTCTAGCGGTAATTTATCAGCAGCATAAAGCTCATCAGGAGATCCACTCATTACTTTCCTCTCGACTATTTCATTTCCGATTTGAACCTCATTTGTCTCTTAAATTCCGGATGCTCCCTTGGGGTTTGTCTCTTAAAACAGGAAAGCGGACTGATTGCTTTTTAAACAAGATGATATAGAGAGAGTGGGGTATTTAACCAGTCCATTTGTCATGACGCAACATTCTCTCCACCTCAAATATTGAAAGACTGCTTCCTTGTGTTTTTTAACCAGCCAGACAGTGACGGCAATAGGATTCAGCTCTAATACTCCCAACCCCAGGAAGTTAATACACCACAGAGCCAAACATGGAAGCTATTTTTCTCTCTGCACGTCTCCTCATTTCCTTTTCTTCTCATCTCGACTTGCTCCCTTCTCTTTCTTCTCTCTCTCTCCCCCTTTTTTCTACTTCTCTCAAGTTGTTCCCACTAAATCTACGATACAGCCACTGAAATCATCTTCTTTCATTTCTATTTCTGGGCGCTTCCCTCTTTTCACTGAAGGTGTACGCGGGGAGCGATGAATGGGAAGGTTATCGGGAGCGAGCTGAAATGGAACCGTCTCTTCAGATTAAGATGCGTGCTGCCGCGGAACGTGCGGTGAATGAGAAAATATCTTAAGGCTGAGTCGGCCGAGGGGGGCCAAGTGGTGTGTACGTGAGGTGGATTGAGGGCAACGCTGTGAAACATCAACAGTGATTCGGCTGTAATTCGTGCTACTTTATCCATTTTGAAACCCTGAAACCCCTTTGTTTACTCTGACTTTCAGAGCTCTGTTGAATCAACCGTAAAAATGTCAAGAACTAGAATTGAAAAGCAGCGTTTCACGCTCTTCAAAACACATCAAGGTGGGCTATTTGGTGGTGAGTGTAGCATTACCGGGACGGGACCACGGGGTGGGATTTCACAAAAGAGCAAGCAAACAAGACACTTGAAGATTAAGAGTGAGATGGGAAAGTTTTGCTCTCGAATTTAAATTCATCTGCTTGCTCACAGCTTGGATGCAACTTTGTGAATAGCTCCTTTAATGATTCCAGATGATTTTGATGAATACTGGGACAAGTACAGCTGTTCTGAGCTGTGCATCCTGCTCCTGACCAATCACAGTGATAAATACTTGCTTTACTCATGGGCGTACACGTTAACAGACCTCCCAGCCCTCAAAACTATTGACACAGACCATATGCTCGATCAGGTAGCTTCCCCGATGCTTCCTCATGGGAAAACCACACGGGTCCAATGAAAAGCCTAATTCAAACCACCACCTGGTTAACGAGCAAATACTAGAGGAATGATTCATGGCAGCTGGAAAGAGCCGATCACTCTTTGACTTTCTGTGGCACTGCGGGGCTCAGGGGCTGACTGACTGATGGATACGGTGGCACCGCATGAGAAAATAACAACAAAATTCTACACCTCTGCAATAAATTGTTTGCTAATGGATATATAGACAACGTGCCACAGGAATTTATGACATTTGGGCCCCTCATTTGTTGGAGCGGGGTGATATTGCAGATGACATTAAATGCGTCCGGCTGCAGCTGCAGCTCACATTAATCATACTCTTGGAGTCGGGACCTGTCAGACCAGATTAGGGAGGGGAGCAGAGCTAGCTTCATTACGCCTCTCCCTCAGTCCGGGGTCAAGCAAGATCACGCAAAGCTAAAATTGGGAGTGGCGTTAGTGTGTTTGAGCCATAGACTGTATTTATAGATGGACATCGTGTCTCCAATTCCTCCCAAAAGTGAAGCCAAAATATCCCGGATATGGGAGCTACAATCTTGGGATTTTGACGTCATTTGGAGCCAGAGTCTGCGCAGTAGTGATTGGGGGGCTGGAGCTGCGCTATCGAGGTCCCACCCACACACCCGCCTGAGCAAATCACGAGCTGAGCAAGCTTGCTAGTGTTAGCCACCTAGCTGCTACGTTTGCACCACGGTAGCTGTTTGGCTAGAAAGACACAACCATAATATATCTATAACTAATAAGAAAGCCCCGAGTGCACGAGTTGTGATGTGTTTGTTGACGTTGTCAGAAATAGAGGAGGCCATGGAAGCTCATTTTTTGGTGCATAATAAGTTCATATATAGTTGTTATAGTAGTCATACTGTATATTGTTTTTCTTTGTAATTTTATAATATGCGTGAGGAAAAATTCGAACTCGTGACGGTTATGGAAAGCTGAGGTTACATCTCCTCTCTCGTACATTCCCCGAGCCTCCGGCTCCGCGACTACTTCACTCAGAGCAGCTGTCAATCATGCTGTCTCACCTCCTTTTTATAGCATCAAACTTGTCAGAAAAATTAACCCTTGAACATACATCAGCATGATAAGAACTACCTAAAATGTCAAAAAACACCTTTAGGGAAAAATTTTTGACTTGTACTTTGACTTTTTAGTTTGGCCCATGTCCCATCTGCTAACATGGAGGAGGCGGGCTTTATGAGCTACACTGCAGCCAGCCAGCAGGGGGCGATCCAGATGTTTTGGCTTCACTTTTGGGGAGCTGTCATGTCGTCCATCTTTATATATACTCTATGGTTTGGGCACAGACTTCATGAAGCGCTAAGATCCCATCCCATAGCAGAACAAGAACGCCTGCACTTCAACGGTTGTACGTTTATGTGTCTTTTGGTAATAAACCGTGAGATAGGTGTTGGGTTGTTATGACACGAGCGGCTGGGCGGGTCAAGGCTGCGATTGGTCGCGCCCGGCGAGGCACTGTCAAGGCGATCGACTCCGGGAGCTGTTAGCCACAGCCCATCAGAGGGGTGACCTTACCATCGCTCTGTAAATTTCACAGCTGTTTTTCGGGTGTCATAAAGATTATACTTAAACAGCAGATAGCAGCTGATAAACCGTGATGCCTCATAAACTTCTAAGCATCTGATAAAAACCTCTTGCTGCAAGCAGGACACCATTCGATACCAAAAAAAAAACCTTATCCCTTATCACCAGGCTGTACTTTTTTTAAAATAGAGTTGAACTTCAGCGTGATTGACTGCAGTGGAAATAGGGTGTTGCAGCTTGCGGCTGTATTCCACCCTGATACTAGGAGTACGGCCTCAGCCACAAAATGTTGCCTCAAATTCAGAGATAAGAATTTCTATTGCAGTTATGACAGATATGGTGCTGTAGACGGCGTTAAACTGAACAGGCTGTTCTGAGGAAGACATGCATAGAAGAAATTATAGAAAGAGAATTAGGAAACAGAACAAGTGTGGGAGAAGACAAAAGAGCAAAATTTAAATGCAAAGTGTCAAGAGTAGACTATCATTCCAAAGCTCAAAGCTTCATCCTCACTCACTTGAAGTCTCATGCATATCAATGCATGTTGTTTAAATTCCCTCTTACAATCAATGAGCCATTCATGTCCTCAAACATAAAAAAAAATGACTGTTACAGCATCGGGATGCTCGGGCGCCCTCCTTCTGTGTCGCCGCGATGATTCAGCAGTGGGAGTTGACAGATTGGTGGAATAATGAACAGCGGCATGCTGGGTGAATGCGAGCGTTCGCACATGCCTTCGTTTGCTCTTCAAACTTCTGTATGCCAGCCACAGCGGTGGCAGTCCATCCTCCCCCCTCCTCTGCTCCTGCTGTTTCCTGGAGTGGTAGACGCTCATGCATATAGGAACTCTTTGAGCGAATGCGACAAAACAAACAGGTTTGAAAACTTCTTCTTCTCCTTCAGAGGCCCCAGGTGACTTTACTGCCTTTGTGTGATCTGGGAGCTTTTTTCTTTTTTTTTTTCTGTCACACTTTTCTTTACTTATTAATCCATCTCCGTCTCGCTGCGGCTTTGATGCTGCTGACGGCAGAGCTGTCCTGATTCTGTCACCAAAGAAGCTCTAAAGGTGGCGTACAGTCACTGTGATGGGGACTACAAGGGCATCGGTGAGCCCCAGTGGTTAGATGAGAGGATGTAAAACAGCCGAGAGGGCCACGGAAAGCATCTGAAGGCGTCCCTTCAGCAAAGACAAGGTACATTAACTGACAAATTGTCAGTTAATGTACAGTACGGCTCTTCTGGGCTATTTGGAGCAACGAGGAGATTTCTGAAATGTCACACACACACTTTCACACACCATGCCAGAGCAAGGTACATTAGTGCATTAGACATTCCTCCTCTGCACGAAACCCTCTGTAATCCCCCCTGTGGATAGAACAAGCGTTTGTGATTCCTTTAGAAGAAAGCACGATGGAGGGTTGGCAGGATGGAGAGCATGTAAGAAACGGTTGTAGCCAGAGAAAATGTGTTTCAGAAAAGGGACATAAATGCGCCCTCAGGGTGGATTAGCAAACAGCGATACTCACAGCCAGGAGGACGGCCTGTCAAAGCTCCCAGGAATGTGAAGAGTCCGTTGTTGACACAACACCTTCACGTCTGTTGAGTGCTATTTGACAGGCCGTCAAAATAATTGATGAGAATGAGTTGTAAATGATTAATAGAGATTATTTGATTTTTGTTTCGCTCACTGTTGACAGACAAGTATCCTCTGGCTGCAGCTATGTGTGCCGTTTGTCTTCCAAACAAACCGCGAGGCTATTTCAGAGATGGCGGCCATCCCAGTTGTAAATGACTTTGGAGTGGAGTCAAGGGTGAGTGTGTGCATCTGTGACTACATGTGTGGTTAAAGTAGACTGGGGACAATGTCTATGCATCGTTTCAGCTATCACATGGGGGGTTCAAATAATTTAAAACGTTTTGAAGTGACAAATGATGACATTGAGAGAAAGAACTTCAGTGCATTAATTTGCTCTGTAGACGAACGGCTGTTTGTCTCTATTTACCCCGAGTTTTGCGAAGGAATACAAACAAAGTGATTTGATGTGAGAAGTGAGACGTGCTGCATTTGATTTCCCATTTAGCGACGCCCCTCCGGTTCTGAGCTGCTCTCATCCTCACATAGATGTAGAGGTATGTGGTTTATAGGGCTCCCGTGGGGACTATCGGCGAATCATAGACTCAAAACACCTTAAACACAAGCTGTTCCAGCCAGTGACTTGATGAGTATCTCGACACTTTCTCAAGGCAGGAAATTACTTTTGCTAAATAATACGTTTATGGAAATGGCATTCAAGAAGGAGCTGGATGGATTGTCAAGTCATTTAATATTGATGCAGGGATGTAAATGTTATCCAGACAAGGAAATTGCCTCGACTAATTAGAGATCACGTATATAGCCTACCGAAGGGGGATGGCGCATGCAAAGTGGCAGTAATTCAGATCAGTGGAAGGTGCACCTTTGAGGATGTCAGGTGTAATTGTCTTGTACTGTCATAACAATGTGTCTGAACAAGAGTTCAATCACTTAACTGCTCTCTCTCGGTGTCAGCCTTATGTAACGGTAATGGATCACGAGTGCATACAAGCATACAAGATCACGAGTGCATACAAGCAACAAAGAACAGTCTTAAGAAACTTTATTGAAGACATTTTTATCTTGCTGGTGTTTTAAATTATGCAAGTTGTAAACCTAAAACGATGACGGTACTATTTTGGAGCTGAAAATTTGGCATTAAACGACAGGACACTGGCACTGGAATCAAAACTTGGAGGGAAAAAAGAAGCTTTGGCTTTAAGAAACTTGGATTGGCACAATTTGCACTGCTACTAAAAAAGGTTAAAAGGAAATATAAGTACTGGCATTAAAATATCACAGCTTAATATGAAGAATTAATGTAACACACTTATGTGTTGGCTATCAACTGGGAACAAGAAGCAGGATACGTTCTGGACAGGTCACCAGTCTAAGTGTATCAGCATTGAATATAGTAGGGAATGGAAAGTATTTAATCTTATATTTATTTCTCTCAATATTTGCACATTTTTTAATGTACTTATTTATTCTTGTATTTATTTCTATTTCTATTTCTACATTTTTTAATTTACTTAGTTATTCTTTTGTTTATTTCTCATTATATTTCCACATTGTTTTATTTACTTATTTATTCTTTATTTACTTCTCATTATATTTCTACATTTTTATTTACTTATTTATTCCTTATTTATTTCTCATTATATTTCCACATTTTGTGATTTACTTACATATTATTTTATTTATTCCTCAATATATTTCCACATTTGTAATTTGCACATTTATTCTTTATTTATTTCTCTTTATATTTCCAGATTGTTTAAGATATATTATTTATTTTTATTTATTTATCATTATATTTCCAAATTTTTTATTTACCTATTTATTCTTTTATTTATTTCCCTTTAAATTTCCACATTTTTTTTATTTACTAACATATTCTTTTATTTATTCCCCTTCATATTTCCACATTTATTTTCTGATTCTTTTACAGATTTATTCTTTATTAAGTCCCACTTATGACTCCATAGGGAAGCACCGAACAGAAGCAACAAATATCCACATGCACAATGCGAATGCCTTCACATAAGAGTGACAAACAAAACCAATCGCAAATTAGGCCGACGATAAAAGAAGTGTGGTTTCAGGCAAAACACTAAAAAGGGGGGTCTGATCAAAACGATAAACATGACAAAGAAAAATGAAAACAGCCTTAACAAAATATTAAATCCAAAACAAACAAAGAATAGAAAAGATATGAAACCAGCAAAACTCTTGATATGTAAAAACATGCAAATAATAATAATAATAATCTTCAGGGTTCTTTCCCCAAAGATGAGTATTTGTGCTCTGATGCTTAGAAAAGGCTGTTTTGTCACGTTTGATTGATTAAGATGATGTGCATGAACAAATGTGCAGACTAAATTTAAGGAAGACTTTTTCAGGACCTGCAGACTTCCTGTCCTCTCTAATAACACTGCAACTGACTGAAAAGAGTTAACAATCCAATTGGGTAACATCTAATAAGATAAAAAGTGGCTTGCTATTGACATCTGCTGCAGGCCATGTAGTGACAGTGGTTAATTTGTAGGCATTATTACAAAGGGGATGGTGGAGTTCGATCGGGGGACATTACATTCTAAAGGCAGCTCATCCATATTCTTAAGACTTAGGGCGCTTTCACAAGCCAAAGTCCGTTTGGCTAATCTGAATTAGAGTGGTTTGTTTTCTATTTAGTCTGGTTCGGTTTCACAGGGCACAGATTAAAGCGGACCAAATAAAAACAATAGTTTCCTGAGAGGCAAGTACGAAGGAGCGAATTTATCTTTTTTCGTTTTGAGAGCTGCCACTTCTATGTCGGGAACTTTGACTCGGCACTGATCTACTGTTCACACGAACCCCTTCTCTATTTTTGTGAACTTTATTTAGCATATTCTGTATGTTCTCTTTGGCCCAGATGTCAAGCAAACATTGGACTTCTGCAGAAGTCCAGGTAAGTTGTTTACCACTCGTGTTAACCTGTCGTTTAAAAATGTTATGTGAATATAAATCCAATTTTATTGTCACACATTGTACACAGCACACAGTGAAATTTAGCTACTGCATTTAACCCATCCTAGTATATTAGAGCAGTAGGCAGCTATTATACAGCTGCCAGAGGAGCAATTTTAGGGGGTCGGTGCCCTTCTCAAGGGCACCTCGGCAGTGCCCAGGAGGCGGACTGGCTCCTCTCCAGCTACCAGTGCACACTCCATAATTGGTCCGTAAGGGGACTTGAACCAACAACCTTCCGGTTCCCAAGCCAAGACCCCATGGACTGAGCTACTGCCACCCCTTAACTGTGTCCATCTCAAGGCAGTCTGCGTTTTGGTTCACTTCCTGCAACTGGGTCAGATTATGTTCTCACTGTACTCGAACCGCACTAGGGTTCGCTTTGAAACTGTCCACCTTCACAAGTGGGCTCGAACCAGTTGTTTTGGTCCGCACCAGAGTACGATTACTGCGTTCACAACTGCCCAAACGAACCACACCAGAGGTTGAACTGCACCAGAGTTCAACTAAAACGGACTAAACAGCACCAGGTGTTCTCAAAATCTCTTCAAGAGCATCATCAGGTAGAGTGAGAGAGATCAGGGACACGGCGTCGAGGATGTGAAGCACCCTCCTGACGACAATCCCTCCTCATAAGTCACAAACGTAAGTGGGAAAAATGTACTGACTGCTATCAAACTGGCGTGGGCGGAGGGACTATTAGGTATTAAAAGGAGAGAGAAGAAGAAAATTACTTCTTTTCTTCAGGAGTTGGAGCCAGCTGCGACAAGACGACAGCTCTGGAAGGTCCTGCAGATTCTGTCTTTCTTGGACCCGTTTTTTTCAACCTGAGAGACACCAGCTGTAATTTACCTGTAGCTGCTGAGGCCTCCCTGCCTGCCAACACCATCGTGGCCTTGTCTCCTGCTGCCACCATCAAAGACTTCGTGCCTGCTGTGAACATTTTTAGCTCCGTGCCAGTTCTTACTGATCCGGCGCCACATCCCCTTTGCCTGTCGACACTGCCCGGGGACCAATCATGCTTTCTAGCATTGTTGCCCATTGTATTCCTCCTCCATCACTACTGGCATGGGGCCTGTCTCTCACGTAGTGGCCTCTGTGACACCATCCATTCCTCTCTGCACTGCCCTTATGACCCCCCCCCCCCCCCCCCCCCCCCCCCCCCCCCCCCCCCCCCCCCTCACCACCAGTCCACTCTAGTTCAGCTGCAGATGTTCTTTGAGCCAGGTGAAACCAGGTGTCAGGCACCGTGGAGCCAACCGGCCTCTTAATTCCTCTGGAGAGAGGTGCCAAACGGGAACGAGATGAAGCAAATTATGAAGACGCCAGCAGCCTCATGCCAATTCTTAAATGGTTCCCGCTACAAAAGATGGAGACTGAAGCTTAAAATTTACCAGCTTCTTTATGGTTGTAAGTTTAAAGGACCAGTGTGCAACATTTAGGAGGATCTATTGGCAGAAATTGAATATAATATTCATAACTATGTTTTCTTTAGTGTATAACCACCTGAAAATAGCAATAGTTTTTTCGTTAGTTAGAATGAGCCGTTTATATCTACATACGGAGCGGGTCCTCTTCACAGAGCCTGCCGCCATATTTCAACAGTAGCCCAGAACAGACAAACCAAACACTGGCTCTAGAAAGGAACATTTGTGTTTTTGCGTCGGCCACCGTAGTATTCCTACACGCTTAGCACACGGGAGAAGATTCAGTGGGTTGGAATCAGCGGGCAACCTCCGGGTCTGAAAAGTGAAGCCAATGCTGAAGTGCCTTAAACCTGCATTCTCTCTAACAGCCAGCAGGGGGCGACTCCTCTGGTTGCAAAAAGAAGTCTGATTGTATAGAAGTCTATGAGGAAATGAGCCTACTTCTCACTTGATTTATTACCTCAGTAAACATTGTAAACATGAGTTTATGGTCTCAATCACTAGTTTCAAGTCTTCTTCAATACAGCATGATGTTCATTTAGTAAATTATGGTCCCATTTAGAGTCAAATAGACCATAAAGCAGGGGATGCTTTAGGGCGGGGCTACCTTGTGATTGACAGGTCGCTACCACGGAGTTGTTTGGTCTGGGAGTTGTCTGAGTTTTTGTCTAACAACTTTAACCCTTTCACACTGTGTTTTCACTTCATGAAAGTTAGTTAAAACCTTTTTGGTCGCTAAAAATGTCTAATTCAGTGTTCGGTTGTAGCTCCACCCTCTTGTGTCATTTCTGGTTGCAAAATAACAAGATTTATTTATTTATTTACTAGTGTTAAAATATGAAAAAGCCAACATTGATCGGCTACCAACAGATGTAGTTTTGTGTCTCTGTGGTTTTAATAACAGTTTTTTCTTCATGCTGCTCTTGACAAAGCTCTCCTTTAATGGCAAGAATTGTCAATTCAGTCATTTTATTATCATACTCGGGAATATTAAAGTAGTTTGTGTCAACGGTGGCCACACAGTCTGTGGTTTTATATTTGAAAGGCATTTAGTTCTGCAGTTCTTGTTGAAGTAACTTCAGCAGAAGTTCTAAATTTTATACACATATCATTTTTTTTTTTACCGCTGAAACAAGATTCATCCATTATCTTTTGAAACCACGCTACCGCAAAGGAATAAGAGAGTTTAGCAGGAAAATGTAAATCAGAGAACTGTGCATGAAACGCATCATCTTTGGCTGTGCTTTACCTTTTGTTTTTCTCTCTTGATGCTGTATTCATCTGTCAGCAGGCCTGTGAGCGTGAATACAAAGATTTGGATGAATGTTTCATTCTAGCACAGAAGAGAGAGACGGAGGTTTTGTTGGAATTCATTAGTGTCTGTTGTCCACTTTTTTTTTTATATATATACCAGTTAAATATCTATTTTAATAGTTAGTTTCTTCATGATTTGATGCCTTTTCACAGGCACATACTGTATGGAGGCAAACATATATATAATTTCTTTTTGAATGAAGCCATTATAGACATGAAGACATTCTTTTTTTTAATTAATGAAAATAATGCAGCAAAGTAATGACTGTTTATTAGCAGATTATACAGTCTATTGACAGCCAGGCCACTCTAATGCAGGAACAGGTTAATCTCCGTGTGCTGGGATTTGATAAACTGTGTACGTTGTGGACATATGATGGAGGGTGATCCTGCAGATAAGAATGAGTGTGTGTTACCTTTGAGATATAATGGGTGGAAAACGGTTATGGCTTGTTATCTAATAACATCTTCATTGGTTCTTGGCTTTGTGAACACTCATACTTTCGAACCTGGAGAGTAGTAAGCTCAGAGTATCGAGGGGCTCAGCGAGAAAGATAAGAGGTTAATGTAGACTTAATACATGTTTTTTACGAGCCTGGGTGCCAGCAAATATATGATAATGTGTCACCTGGTAATTGCTGTTTTACAGTGGTAGCTGATATTTGAACAGTGGTGGATGTGTCACTCCACTTTGTGCAGCACAGGGACAAATGGGTTTTACTTCTCTCTTGCCTCGAGTGTGTGCTCTGGTTACCGCCTGCCATGGCAACCTGTTCTCACTCCCAACTCATCAAATACCGCAGCTTGGTAAGTGCCCCCTCGGCATTGGATACCGACGCACGGAGACACCTTTTAGTGACTGTATGCGACGCACCAGGCTTTCAATTAACTCCAATGTAGACCCATATGTGGCGTTATTTGACAGTCAGAGCGAAGTGACGTAGTATTGTAAGTGTATGAGTGCGCTAAGGGTTGGCAGGACGGCTGATGGATGGGTCAAACAAACACAGGACTTTCAACCAGGAGACTGGCTGTTCGTGGCCGGCGTGAAATTAAAAGTAACGTTGACTTATTTTGTCACGTGAGTCATTAGTATCGTTTAGGGCCGTCCCAAATACCATTTTTTGGGCTTCGAAGCTTTGGTGAGAAATATTCAAAGGTATTCAAAGCTTAGTGGAGCAGCAGGCTGACATCTGTCTGTCTGTCTCCATCTCCTCCGTTTCAGTGCTCGAGACAGCGCCGCAGCCGCACTACTCTGCATACAGCAATATCCATCTGAGAATAACTAATGATAATTAATGCTGGATATGAATAACACTGTGGGATTATTCCTTATTTCATGGGCTATTTTGGGATTATTATTACATACTTATATATATATAAAAATTCAAAGGTATCTAATTCTAGCATTCGAATACTGATTTGGTGGTTGATTACCATGGCAACAGTTAAAGCTGCAAAGCATTCGGGTCAGCCCTGGTATCGTTAGTCCCATAAATCCCGTAAATCCCGTGAGTTACTAGTCATGTGAGTCGTTAATCAGTCACGTTAACGTCAACCACGACTGTTTCCTAGCCCCGACTAAGTGGTTGTGTTGCCTAAACCTAACTTCCTGTGAAAATGGAAGTTTATTTTTAAAGGATACCATGCATGTAACGAGCGTGTATTGATACGCCAGCCCTGACACGTCTAAAATAGGGCTGTCAAAGTTAACACAATAATAACATGTTAACGCAAATTAATTATTAACGCCACTAATTTCTTTAAAGCATTAACGAAACTTTAAATTTTAAGGTCGTAGTGGGCTCAGTTTAGAAACTAGAAAAACGTAATAAATCTAACCATGTCATACTAGCTTGTCGCTCCAAAAAATAACTATTGCTCCAAACTTAAGTTAAATGTTTGTAAGGAGAAACTGACATGACAATTTTTCAAAAGGGGTCCCTTGACCTCTGACCTCAAGATATGTGAATGAAAATGGGTTCTATGGGTACGCACGAGTCTCCCCTTTACAGACATGCATATTCTTTATGCTAAATGCAGTACCTGTGAGGGTTTCTGGACAATATTTGTCATTGTTTTGTGTTGTTAATTGTTTTCAAATAATAAATATATACATACATTTGCATAAAGCAGCATATTCGTCCACTCCCATGTTGATAAGAGTATTAAATACTTGACAAATCTCCCTTTAAGGTACATTTTGAACAGATAAATAACGTGCGCAATCGCAATTAAACATTTTAATCGATTGACAGCCCTTGTCCAGATCAAGCCTCGGTATTTGACGAGTTGGAAGTGAGAACAACTCATGCTAGGTTGTTTCAGGACAGTCCTCCACTAGTAGCTGTGGCTCTTTCGTGTTTGATGAATCCTCCACTGAGATGCCAAAATTCAAAAGGTGTACTCAACCACCTATTGTGCTCCGTACAGTCTGCAATCAAATGTGATTGGGTCTTTGAAGCTGGTATAACTCATCAGGTTAATCTCAAGAGGAAGGGCCTTGTCGCAGGTCCACAGCTCCAGTAATATAACCAGGGAGCTGTCCTCGTCTCCGTCTAAAGGCTGATTCACAGAGTGTACCAGCATTAGTCTTCTTGCCAGAGGCACCAACACTGACTCGGAGGCACTAGTTTGCAAAAACAACAGCCAATTACTGTCAATGGAGCCGGTACAATCAGGAACATTTAATCACCCAAAGAACTCGCAAGCAGACTCACACTTTGTGATGGCTTGCAGGCGAGCATACAGGACATACTCATATCTTTTGACGAGCAAAATCTCATACCACTCACTTTAAGTGCAGACTACGAGCTTGTTTATTTTCAGTACTCTGGATGGCCAGCCCCGACAGTCTCTCCAGCGCCATGGTGCTTCTCAGATATGTTTTATTAGTTTCAGTTTTGAGAAGGATCTTTTGGCGCCTAAAGTGCGGGAGAGATGCTGGAGCTGTCGGGGGCTGCAGGGCGCAGATCACAAGCTCTCCCTCACTTGACGTGTATAAGAAAAGTCTCTGACGTATAGACCTACAACAACAAAAAACTATGGACAAGCAAATATTGTTTTAAATATTTGTTTTATCTAAAATAAATACAGACAAACAGCTATCCTAATATGCACCCTATGTAATTATATATATATATATATATATATATATATATATATATATATATATATTTTAAATAATAAACCTTTGGTCGTGGCCAACGCCTTGCATTACGACTTGCCACCACAGTAAAGGCGGCGCCGCCAGATCGCGGAACACACAAAACGTTCATCGGATTCGTCTATAGCTGTTAGCTATAGATGTTTTGCCACAGTTTCTACCAGCTTCAAAACACCTTTCTCTGCAATATTTTTTTTTTATTTCAATACGTTAACATACGTCCTATAATGTTCTATTATTGGTAATTGTATTTTCAATGCCTAATACTACAGTCAGGAGTAAAGCGTTAATAGTGATGCCGGTCCAGACCTCATGAGATGGTCCAAGAGACAGGGCCATTGGTATGGTTCAGGTCTTTTACAAGGAGAGGGCAGCCCAAGGCTATGTTGCATTAGAGCCACAATTAACTGTGCTAATATGTACGGGATCCTCCCTGCTTTCAGCTCTCTGACAGCCAGCAGTGGCTCTGACCCTCATTAACCCAGCCACTGTACCTGCTCCTCAGCTCATATCAATAACCAGCTGGCCCTCACATTGCACAGTAATAATGTTGGACAAAGTCATATCTGCAGAAAGTATGTTATGCAGGAGTGGAGGGGGGGGGAGTTAATTTCTCATTTATACTCAAATATTTAAGAAATGAGGAAATGGGCTCCCAAACCCCACAGGCAATGACACACCAATGACTGCGTACACTTTTAATTTTGTTATAGAAAAAGCAAAACTCTAAAAATGAAAAATACGTGTTTTACCCACTGGCAGGGACAGATGGAAAGTAGAGAGAAAGGCTTTGGGGATTTACTAAAGCAAAGAACAATGGTGCTAACGTGTGTAAAATAATTAAGAACTGTCATGCACCATCCGCGCCACCAAGCATCATTTTTTGAAAAATCTTTTAGAATATTAAAATGTTGCTGCTGATCCATTTGTTTAAGTACTTTTTAGGGCTGGACCCGAATATTTGGCTATTCGACTATTCGTTGGGTAGGTATTCGGCCGCTTTGAATATTCACTGTTGATTACTACCGAAGCCCCGGAGCCTAAAAAATGGCATTCGGGACAGCCCTAGTACTTTTGTGACTTGATTTTAGTTACCAAAGGGCAACCTCTGGGTCTGAAGTGCCTTAAACTGTCATTCTTTCTATTAGCCAGCAGGGGGCGACTCCTCTGGTAGCAAAAATAAGTCTGATTGTATAGAAGTCTATGAGGAAATGAGCCTACTTCTCACTTGATTTATTACCTCAGTAAACATTGTAAACATGAGTTTATGGTCTCAGTCGCTAGTTTCAAATCTTCTTCAAATAGCAAGATGTTCATTTGGTAAATTATGGTCCCATTTAGAGTCAAATAGACCATAATGCAGGGGATGCTTTAGGGCGGGGCTACCTTGTGATTGACAGGTCGCTACCACAGAGTTGTCCATGTTTTCGTCTTACAACTTTAACCCTTTCACAGTGTGTTTTCACTTCATAAATGTTAATCATAACCTTTTTGGTCGCCTGAAAACATATTATTCAGCGTTTGGTTGTACTTAGCTCCACCCTCTTGGGTCAATTCTGGTTGCCGAAAACCAAGATGTCGACTCTAGGCTCTAGGCTTCAAAACGGAAGTCCACAAACCAATGGGTGACGTCACGGTGACTACGTCCACTTCTTACAGTCTATGGTTTAAACAGCCCATTTCCAAATTCTGGGTCACTTATATGATATAATCATATGCATATTAAAGCAGTGACCTAATGAAATGATATACATTCTACCTGGCTAAAGTACTTTCGATCGACCACAAAGAGGATTGAAAATGCATGTTTACCTGTGTTAACACTAACCCATAAATATACCCTCTGACTGCTTTTAAAGGCTGAATTATAAATCTCACAGCTGAACTCTTGTACTCTTGAATCCATTAGCTGCAGGCATGACTGAGTGTGAAAGGGGCAAATGCAGAACAAAAAGAGGGATGGCGAGCTGGACTCACATTCTGGGAATGGATGCCCCGAACACGAGCCAGTGGATGGCAGATCAGAGGAGAAGAGTTTGCCAGTGAAGTGGGCAGTCGCTCTGTTTTTCCCTGCTTGTCGTGCTCCCTTTTTTCCCGGCTCTTTCACTTTCTCTTCGGGGATTAGATGCAGCTGCCTGTCTGTGCACAGTTTGTATCGGCCTATCTATCTGGTCTCTCTCTCTCTGCACAGCCTCTTCCTCTGACCCTCTGGTTACAAAATCCACAGTCGGAAAACAACATCTGGCTTTTTAAAAGGAGCCAGTTATGCATCTAAAAGCCGACAGAGACATCCTGAATAATGACTGAAGCATTTCCCCCTCATATAAAGATGGCAGCCACATCATTTGTCTCCTCATTCACCGCCCCCAGCTGGTTGGCCGCAAAAAATTGTCTGGAAATATTAAAAAAAAACAGAGGATTCTGTGCTCTGAACCAGGTGACTGCCATCAGATAACACGACGAGGACTAGCGGGCAGAACTGATTGTTTATGCGTAACAGTCTCTTTCAAACGGGCACAATGGAGTGGAGATGTGGTCCTTGACCCAGTTAATTAAAATACTGGTGGAGATGTAACACAATAATGTCTTTGAAGTTAACACAACAGTCCTATTCATCTTCCCAGATTAGCATTCCTTTCTCACCAGCTTGATTTGGTTTACCAAGGACTATAGAATTACACTGCATTAAACAGATCAGTAAGTAAACAGAATAGCTGCAATTAAACTCAAATTACATTTTGCTGAGAAATCACTACATGTGTCATTGTTGTTTTGTATTCAAATGGTCGTAATTGCAATAGGCTTTTTTCTTTTTCACAGAGGACATTTTGACATGTCAGTAAGAAAAGGACAGGTGTAAATTATAAAAGTATTGATAGCATGATTGCGCATGCTGACTCATTCTCACACTGCCAAAGCTTACTGGGACACGAACAGAGCCGTCCTGCTTCAACAAGCCAAATGTCTGCTGTGAAAAAGGCTATTACCGAAAATAAAAGGAGAAAAGAAAGAAAGACATTTAAGTTTTGTTATTTTTTCTGCTGTGATAGCACCCCCTTACATTATGTAACAAGAGTAGCTGTTGCTGTGAGTTTTGACTGTCTGTTTTTTTGCAAACACACAACTGGACACAATATACTGAACTCCAAATTGCTCTCCAAGGCTGCACCATCGGTGTGTGAATGAGCATTTATATTAGATCCTGATGAGCAAGTCGGCCTCTGTCATCAGTGTATAAAAGTAAGTGTGAATGGGTGAATGTTGACGAGTGGGTTGAAGACTAGAAAGGGGCTTTACAAATACAAGTCCATTCACCATGAAAATAATGCTAACACTAGCTAGACCCCATTTGTATAATGTGGGTGAAACACAGCACTGATCCATATTATACACACACCTTTTGATGACACAGAAGAAAATGTAATGAAGGAAAAGTAACATCTACTGTAGTAGGAATCAGTGCTGACATTTACTTACAATTAGGCTAATTAGGTACTTCCACTTAAAGCTGAAGTAGGCGAGATTGGAGCAAATATGATTAAAAAAAGTTATTTTTATAAAACGGTCGCTATATCCTGACAGTAGTACATGAAACATGTACTACTGTGCTCCTAACGGCATCTGCAAGATTTCACATACTTAGAGAAAAAGTCACAATTAGAAATGTGTTTGCTACGTCAGCACCACGGACAGCGCCATAGATTTATCAATACACAGCACAATCAGAGACGCTTCTGGGACGTTTCTGAAACGTGCTGCGATGCGTGACCAGCTAGGTCGGCCGTGTCACAGCCGGAGCACGGCATCCCCCTCCCAAAACTCCTACTGGCAACACCGCCCTCAAATGTCCTTCATCCGCTGCCATGGAAAACATCCACGCAGAGGCTATAAGCTTAGACGCTGTTTCCGTGTGTGCGAACTGTACGATTTATTTAGGAGTGTGTTTGCGAATAACGTTAGGGTGTGTTGACACTTTTTTTTTATGGAACATGTCACTTAAAAAGTACAAAACCTGTAGCAGCCTCCATTTTTTTTCCAACAAAAAGATTGACAACACAACAACAATGACGACAGCAGCAGTCACTGCACTGAACCAGTGTTATCTGTTCGAAAAAAATCATGTTATTCCTCTTGTCAGCACAAAGGTTCCTCTAAACATCCAGTCCTGCTGTGGACCGCTGGCTGAGCTCAAAGAGATGACCTGCTGAGCAGACTTTCTTCTGGTGTTTAAGAGCTTGGAAGTACTTTATTATGGACATGTTCATACTGTTCATACTGTTCATACCATTTATACAGTTTATAGCAGTTTAAAGTAGAAATATTCACATAATATTAAATAAATACAGTTTGAAGCAGAAATTACAAACCCCTAGTGAACTTATTGTATTCAAACAAATTACATCATTTTGGTTTGACGTTTCCGAATGATCATTATTGTTTATATAACTCCTGCCGTACTAGGACACCCAAGCAACAGTGCAACATCCATCAACTACAAGCCCTTTGTATGTAAAACTATCGGGTGTGGCACAGTTTTGTATGAGCGTAGAAAGCCATAGTGTCAAAAGAGTGAGGAAATGAGAGAGGGAGTGGAAGTTGTAGCGAGGTGACAGTACTGGAGCTCCGTGCAGACGGATTGTCTTCTGACAGACAGAGGCCGGCCCTCCACCTCTCTTCTTCACAGATAAATAACAGGAGGAAGAAATGAGCAAAGACAGCCAGGAGGGATTGAGTCTCTGTGAGCGGCTACTCAAAGTGCAACGCCATTTATCAGTGTCACAGCAGACAATCCATGTTAGCCAAACACACAGCAAACACACAGTGACGCCTACACGTACACACACAGTGACCGCAGGAACAGGCAAGGACACACTGTCCATGTAAGAGAAGTCCATTCTGGCTTTAAGCAATTTTCTCCGAGAAATAGACGAAGATCAGACTGGTTTGAACTGATTTTCACCCGGATTTTATTTCCCCATGCACCTCGGATGTTTCAAATCTCCTGCTGCTATAAAAACTTTCACTATCAAAGTAAAAAACTAAGTCTCAGAGAAACTTCTGGTATTAGAGTGTGAGGAGAAAAATGGGGTAGAACAGGCAAATGTGCTGCTGATTATGCAGTCGCATGGGGTTAAAAATAAAGTTTAACTACCGAGTGGTATTTTTAAAACTTGATTTTTACACCAATATTCATACGGTATATACATGGTCAGGGATTTAGATAACCGTATCTTTAGAGCACAACATTAAAACAAGAAATATACGGCAGGCTTAGCCGTGCAGCCTCCCACACAAACCATGTCAAACTCTCTTATGGTAATATGATAAAAAATGACTTATTTCCCGTATAAATGCATAACATGTAATACTTAGCATTCTGAGCCCTTTTGGATTTCAATGTAAATGTGAGTCCCACTGTGTGTGACCTTTTGACGGAAGTCTTTCCTCAATATATGTGACAGCTCAATCCTGTGTGACACACTCCTGTCTCGTTGTTTTTATGCGCCTACCTCCCCAGGCGGCCGACTGACAGCTCTGGAGCAGCTACAAAAATGCACAGCAGCTACAATCCCACGTCTCTGTTACGACACTACCGCAGCCACTCCTTTCTCTGAGAGACAGTGAGTGGACATGGGAGGGAATAAACAGACATAGTGTGAAAGGAGTGGAAAAAAACATAAGAGAATGTAAAGTAGGGTCACCATTTGTCTCTTTGGATTCCCCTCACATGCCTCCTTAACTGTGTGTAGTTGATATTGGACATTTGTTCAAGCCTCCGGCTCTAAGAGGGATAAGGAATGTAGAAATCTAATCAAAGGTTCAGCGGTAATTACGTTTGACAGCGTTGGAGGCTGTTGACATTATACCTGTGCTAGAAAATAGCATCATGGAACATCATGAGGCAGCAGAGTTCGCACCTTAGGGTGCATCGATTTCTTGGCCACAAACATCATACCTGGGGCTTGTATCACAGAGAGAGATTTGTAGGTTAGCCAGGGCGAGACTGGGACAAAATCATCCCTGGCATTTTTGTCCCAGAAAGGCCCACCACAACACCATCCTTTAATTAAATATACATACTATACTGTACTATTCCCCCAAACCACTACAATGCTGAGTAGACTGTGGACAAGTGCACCACTGTAAGTGGACCAGTGTCCTCACTCGCTCTTGACGTAGAGCACACAATCTCCATACTCAAGTAGAAGTACGAGTAGGATAATTGCCAAAGAAAAAGCTCCGCTCGAAGTCAAAGTATCATTCCAAATTATTTGAGTATACAATTATGTATAAATTATACAATTACCATGGACATTAATTAAACACACACACTACCTCCCTGTGAGTCTCTGTTAATCATGAAGCTTCTCCATGCTTACTGCTTCAACTACACTTGACATGAGGAACAGAGAGGACAGGGGGGGGGGGGAGTAGGCTCAAAGAGGTGATTGGGTCAGCCCAGTGTCAGTATAGAAAATGAACCAATGGGTTGCAGTCCCTGTTTTATCCCCTTATCCTACCAACCTATTTAACATACAAGGACCCAAGAATAAACTACCGTAAGAAACAACCATCATAGCAAAATGTTAACTTATTTATTCTCAAAACATTATTAGTTATGTAATTAATGTTATCTGAAGAAAAAAAAAAAAGATTATTATTATTATTTCAGGAAAGTTAGTTAATTAGACAGAGCACATGAGGAAATCTGTGTCTGTCTCCTTCAAAATTGTGTCATACTTAAAATTCGGACCCATAGCAAACATTTTTCTCTATCTATTCTATTTTATCTATATTAACTCCATAAGCTGCAATTGGGTGCTTTTGACTGGGGTCCCCCAATGACCCCAATACATTGGTCTTTCAAAAAGCACTAATTTAAAAAGAAACAGAAAACAATGATATGAAGTCATTATGAACAAATGAAAAATTAGAATGATAGAATAAAGCACCTGTGAAATATGACAAAAAGTAAACCTCTAGGGTCTTTGGTGAAATGACCAGTATGCCAGATTACCTGTCCAGCGCTGGGGTTAACCGGCTACCATAGCGTTTACAGTAACTCAGCTTTATCTTACTTATGGCTTACTTTTAACAAGTAGATAGACCACAGTGGTAACTTGGGGCCTGTTTTACAAAAACAATAGCCGAGCGCTGCTCACATGCACAAATAGCATCAAGCTTGATTGTTGCTCTTGCAAATTGCAGATACATTTGCAGGTCCTACAGGGTTCTTACATCCTCGTGCACGGGTAACAAGTATGATGCTTGTCTTGTTTAGTACAACGTGTCAAAATGAGAGGAAATTTTCATTTTGCAAATATAGTGACTGCCCCCCCTATGGAGTAGTTCAGATGATCAGATAAAAGTCGTTCCTACAGGATCCCACCTTCAAAGTGCTACATCTCACAGAGTGACAGATCTATACATCAGTAGAAACTCCCTCAGAGAGAGGGTGAGGAGCTCAGAACATCCGGAGGGAGCTCGGAGTAGTGCCGCTGATTCTTTGCGTTTTGAGGAGCCACCTGAGGTAGTTCGGGCCTCCTGAGCGCCTTCCTTTGGAGGTTTTCCCGGCACGTCCAACTGGTAGGAGACCCCAGGGTAAACCCAGAACACGCTGGAGGGATTATGTATCTCATCTGGCTTGGGAACGCCTCAGGATCCCACAGGAAAAACATAGCTGGGAGAGGGACATCTGGACTACATGCTTATAGCCTGCTGTCACCGCGACCCCGGCCAAGGATAAGCGGCAGAAAATGGACGGATGGATAGAAACTCCTTGCTTTCCAGGATATTCACACCAGAGATAGAAGTGTGTAGCGCAGCCACATGTCCGATCTGTTTAATAAGGGGCTCTGATTTTAAAACCCAAAGAGACTACAGCTGACTGTACTAATGGCTTTTTGATTTGTTAGCTGCATATTAATAGTAGGATTCCTGACAGTGACTGTTTTAGACTCAATGAGATGAATTAAATAAAAAGTATTTCCAGTGTAACCTTTTAAAAATATCCGCAGACTGTTAATTATAAATGTAATATTTTGGTCGGGTAGACCTTATCAGGCTTTTCTTTCTTTTGTTTAAGCCTTTTTTAAGCAGGTAGGGTATCTAGTTTCCCTCTGCAGCTTTGACTTAATAAAGTGTTATTTATAACTGTTTTGAAGTGTTGTGCGTATTCATAATAGTTTGTTCATCTTGATATCAAAGAGCACAAATATCTGTGATCCATTTTTTTCTACTGGGATACAGAAAATGTTGGAAATTATTCATAACTATAACCTTGCTTTTAGTACTTGGATGTAATATGTTTTTCTATCGCTTCTTCCTTCTATTCTAGTTGTGTGATTATATTGCATATATTGTCAGCACCTCAAAGACAGTGGGATAAAGGTATCTAACACAATAGAACAGGTTTGTCTCCACTGATCAGCACACGTTGATTTGTGTTGCTTACGGCGGAATTTGTTTTGTTGTTTGGGCCTAGGACAGAAATAGTTTCTGACCACAAATACCAGCCGTCTGACGCACACAGCATAGCAGCGTTATGTATTGAGACCGTGTTGAGGTAATTACAGGGAGACATACACGTTTTACACTGTCTAACAGGTGTTGTGTTAAATGTCTATGCATCCTTTTCAGTGAGCTTTTACTTGTGACCTCTGCTACTCTTTGCCAATTCAATCTCTCTGCTTTTATTGTCATGAGTTTTAAGACTAATGCACTCACTTGAAAAGACAGCTTTTACAGTTATTCGCTATCTGATCTTGAAACTGTTTAAACTGCTTAATGGTACTTTTAAACACAATATAGAAGTAGTAACTGTTGTAGACCTCTTTTAAAGCTGATAGACTGACATTCAGCTTAATGACTTGCCTGTAAAGTTGAGTTTGTAATTTTGATGTTTATGACTCAGTGACACTGGCAGGCAAAGTAGTAATAGTCAAGTGGGAGCTACTGTAATGTTACCAAGTAAAGCTAACTAGACTCCTACTTTCTGATGGGAAGTTAGTTACCCTAGCACGATGGGTCCTTCCAAATGTTGAATGTTTTAAGGGGACGGACTTTAATCATGTTAAATCAAGTCAAACTTTACTTGTATGGCACATTTAAAACATCCGCAGTTGACCTAAGTGCTGAACAGGCACAGGTATTGGTATTCGTTAGTGTTTAGGATTATTATTGTATCATTTATATGATGTGATCACGATGATTTGGTAGATTTGGGTCACATGGATATGGGCGGCGCTCATATTTAATATAATCAGCTGTTCAGTGCCAGGAGGAAGAGAGGGTGAGCGGGTCGCCGTATTTTTTGTTAACCACTATTTTTCTTTTGATCGCTATTGATTGTCCTGATTTTGTGCACGTTATAATAAGTTGATCATTTTCATTAAATAAGATTTTGTTGAACGTATTTTCGGATCACCGTGACGTCGGGAAAGCAAACTGGGCCCGACCTCAGCCTCTCAGCGGCTTTTAGTTTATTTCCTGAAGTCGCTACAAACATAATGTGCACATAAAAGAAGTCGAGCACAAAAGAAGATAGAATCAAGGTGTCAAGATCAGCTTAGTAAAACGCCAGTGAGAAGAGGTGAGTTCTTCAGCAGCGATTTAAATGACTCTGTAGCTGTTTTCATATGAAAAGGTATGGTGTTTTAGAGATTTGGGGGCAGCAACCTCAAGGGCTCGGAGGCCACTGTTTTTGTGTCTAGTACTGGGGACATCCAGGAGCATCTGGTTGGTTGACGTCTGTGCTCTAACTGGAGTATGAAGGTGCAATAGTTCTGCTAGAAAGGGTGGTGTCAGCCCATTTAAAACCTTAAAAACTAGCAATAAAATCTTAAAAATGAATCTGGAAATGGACAGGAAGTCAGTGGAGGGAGGCAAAAACTTTTGATATGTGATCATGTTTTCTTTTTTCCTGTGAGAAGACGAGCAGCTGCATTTTGTACTAACTGCAAATGGCAAAGAGAAAACTGTTCTACACCCACGTACAAAGAATTACATTAGTCTAACGGAGAGGTAATAAAAGCATGAGTAACTCTCTCGAGATCCCTGGGAGACAGACAGATCTTTACCTTGGTTCGTGTTAACTTGAAAAAGCACAACTGAGCTAATTTGTTTATCAAATTCGAAGGAGTTGTCAAAAAATCACGCAAAGATCTTGAACAAAAGGTCGATTGTGAGAAGCTAAAGGGCCAAGAACACCAACAGAGTCATCCGATAGGTCAGGTCGTCCAAACAGAATGATCTCAGTCTTGTTTTCATTGAGATTGAGGAAGTTTTAAATTTAATATGTTGGCTTGCTAAATAGGAAAAAAAGACTTGTTGATAGCTTATACAGTATGACATGCTCCAGTCAGCAGCGCACCACGTAAGTTGACAGCGTGTCTCCTAGCAACACCGGCCCTCAGATGTCAGCACTGACATGGTAAATACCCACTGACAGGCCGTATACTCTTCGCCAATGTTTCTGCTGTGTATGTCCAAAAGTGTTTTTTTTTTTCATCCTCTTTAGAAAAGTAGAAAAACAAGCACAATAGCTGCAGATGTTTATATTTAATGGGTTCACATTGATTCCCTGATGCAGACGCTGTGTCTGAGTCAAGCAATTCAAATGAAATGGTTTACATTTACATATACATAACGCTATAATTGTGTATTTGCAAATGCTTTCAGTGAGTATTCATAAGATTAGCCTTTACTGGAATTTGAAAGTGCTTTATAACTCAGTGGACTATCTTTCTGCAGAACTTCTTGGATGGAAAACCAGCTTAATCAGAAGTAAACCGGCAGCAGTATCAGCATGGAGCATCTTTGATTGTCTGTCAAGGGAGAACAGAAGTTCACTGACACTTCAGTAAGAGACTAATAAGGACTTGGGGTCCAGGCAGGAGACGTAGAAAACGTCCCCTCTTCAAACACTAAATGGGTTTATTGGCAGGTTGCTGTTGTTCAGCAGGAAGGAGAGCAGTTTAAACACACTGCTGGAGGGACACCGCAGTGTCACAGTCATTCGCAATCTGATTTCTGGTTTCCCGGTTCAGGAAAGCGCCCAATTGGGAATCACTTATGAAGTGTCTGGTGATAACAGGTGAGGCTGAGGCTTCTATCAGGAGCAGACAGATTCACGCTTGAAGCCGGAGTCCAAATGCAAACCCTGTTCGGCTCAGAGGGGACACTGAATCCAAGCCACTGGCAGTAGATCGTTGGCTTGAGGGTTTTCAATACACTCGTGGACGGCATTAAACAGAAAGGGAGAAACAAAGGACAATCGATCAGAAGAGGACAGAGAATACAAAGGATTGACTCAAAGAGAAAGAGACCTGAGGAAGGAGAAAGTCTGTTCGGGGCCGTGGCACATTCTGGTACAAATAGAGGATAATTAGGTTATATGAAATAACACACTGTGAGGTGTTTTAGTCCATAAATAAATGTTCTTTACGGCAATCATGTACACACCAGAGCCGGATTTGAAACCATGCTGATTATAGTTTCATTTGTTTCTTCGATCTGCATGAAACTCCCACAGCAAAGAATATTTTCTTTGGTTTCTCCTCAAGAGAGCAACAAGTCCCAACCATGTTTGTTCAGATAAACTTTAGAAGTTCTCAGTTTAATAGTTCTTTAAAGGTTCTCTATTTGATATTCAGAGCATTAAAATAGCAGCAAACAACTACTAGCTATGTAAAGATATAGAGGAGTAATGTCTACCTGAGCAGAGAATGTGAGCGTGCCCCACTGGCTAGCTCACGGCCACTGCTCTGTGCGGCGGTTACAGCTGATAACGCCGGCCCGACCGACGGCGCCCTTGCAGAAGCGTAGCACCCATCCATCGGTGCCCCCTTCAGGTAAATACCGTTAGCTCTGTCAGCACTGTTGCCGTAGTTTTCACTGTTAGCGCTGTTAGCACCAGCTCAGCCGTCGCCAAGGCAACAGAAATGGTCACAATCTTGCATTTCGCACCTTTAACGAAATGTAACATTTGACAAAACTTTATTTTAATCGTCACATCCACAGAACCTTCAAAAAGGTGCCGAATAAAAGTATGGCTTTTCCTGAAAAAATATGTATTATGATTGTGAATTAATCATTTTAAAAATCTTGTCGGGTCCAAAATGAATGTTTTGTTTACCTGAGTGGAAGATATCTGACGTTTGGTTCTCACTTCCCCTGAGGCTAGTGAGGCTTGTGAGCCAATAGTAAAATGACGTTGGTATCAAGTGGTGTCTCTGGCTCGTCAGATAGTGTGGGAAAAAAACATATAAATGGCTGAGATTGACGGTAAGTGGCTGGCAATGACTTGTTGTGAAGTAAATGCAATTGAACGGGGGAGAGAGAATGTGATATCTGGGGGCTGAATGTTATCAATGTTATCAATAACACCTCTATGTGACATACAATAGTGTTTTCCTTTCCAGTACTGCAGTCTGCAGCAGCTGCTCTTCTTTGGCATTTTAAAGCTTTAGGCAAATCACTTGGGGGCTTTTAATGTGAAGCAAACACGACAAATGTATTTTGTTTGTTGAAACGACTGATGTTGTCCTTCTTCTTGGGAGGACACAAAATTGATCTAATTGCGGTGGCTCACAGCACGACAGTGGTGACGAATGTCCTACTTCTTTTATTGACCTGTTGCCTTGGATCCAATACATTTTTCATGTCAGTCTTTCACATTTGAAGGTGTGTCTTCGAGGCTTATTTCGGGAACAGTATATATTGGCTGTTATCTGGACATGAAAAGATGATCTTTGCTTGGAAGACGCTGGTGACCACTGAGCTACAGTATATTATGTGCACACAGAACTTTTATTTTATTTTTGTTTTTGTTTATTTGTTCCATTTTCACTTCAAGGATGCTGTAGTTTAAGGAAAATTCTACTTTTTTAACTGACTAATTAACTGATTACATTGCGATTAATCATGATTAATCATGGACAATCATGTGATTAATCGCGATTAATATTTTAACCGATTGACAGCCCTTTTATATATTACTTATATAGAGATTGCCTTAGTATTGCGAAAGCATTTATGTCTTGACTCCTGAAAATGTCCAATGACCAGCAAGAGTTGAGTTATAGCAGTACAGTACAGATCTATCATAGAAATGTCATTCCACATACATGCTCCTTTCATTCACAGTTGCCAGGAAAGATATATTTGATGTCTGTCTGACCTGAATTTGCCATTCGGTGCCACCGACTGAGGAGAAACAAGCGAATAAACCGATGGTCGGGAAACAGAGAGCAAAGGACAGATGTGACTGAATTGTTGATTTGAGCACATCACAAGGACGAATGTGGACGGATAGAGAGACGTAAAGGCGGGCGAGAGAGAGAGAGAGAGTCGATGCGAAGAGACATGCCAGTCTTGGAAACTCTTGCATCACAGCTGGAAGTCCATCAGAGCAAAAGAGATGAGGCGTTTTTTGAAATGAACCCAAGGGGAAGCAGTCAAAGGAGCAAGATGAGTTGTAAGATGGTGCGAGGTCAAGGGGATGAGCATGACTGGGATGCGTAACTGAGAAAAAGTTGGCATCTCCAAAACTTGTGTAGTCAGCTTTTACCAAAGTAAATAAGAAGCGTAAAGCTTTACGGTTTCAGTCCTTCAGTTTTTGAGGACTTTTCTCTAAATGTGAGTTCAGGCCGTTCAGAAATAGCACCGACCATTCTTTAAAAAAATCCCAAGCAGCACGCGGTGTTGTCGCTCCTGAACACCACTTATCCTGACTTAACGCCATGTTGAGCCTTGTCAAGCACCTCTCGTCCCCGTTGGAGTGTCTCTGGGGCCGTGATTGGAGTGTGAGGCCGAAGCACAGCGCTGCGTAAGTGGCTATCTGGTGCTCCATTTGGGAACACTTAAGACTCCCCCACCGCTAATTACGTAGCTCTAATTAGCTTGCGGGTAGAAACCAGTAAATGCCTAATTGTCTATTGACATTATGCAATGAGCTGCAACAAAACCCTCTATCTCTGTTACCGTAACGCCTCAACAGCAAAAAATATAGGCTGCTGCTGAGAGCCTGTGGGGTTTGAGGCGCAAATCGCAAGCACATAATGGAAAGGGAATACGAATATTCATATTCAGTATTCCAATCATGACTTTTCAAAGTCGGCGGAGATGTGAAAGACTCGAGTCTGTCAGAGATAGGCAGAAATATTGTCTCCGTCTCCTTTTTTATTCCTGGCTCCTCTCTTTGTTCCTTTATCATATCCAAATTAAATGAGCTGTACTGAAGTAAAATACTCGCATTCGAGCAACAAAAATAACGATATGAAGTTAATGAGCGATACTGAATTGCCACAAGACAAAGACACAACAAGACGTAAAAATGATTAACAATAACAAACGCTCAGTCTGCCGTTCTGCAGCGGCGAGGCCCGGCGGATCCCACGAGCATTTCCAGGATTCACACACACAGAAAGTATATTATATAGATGCAAGCATCTGCAGATTTCTTGCTTTGGGACCGAGCTCACATTCAGTGCCCGTATGTGTGTCTGTGTGTAGCCGACGTTAACATTTATTCTCAAGGCTTTGGGTATAATGAGAATTAACTCACCAACAGCAGTAATTGATGCATGTTATTTATGCTTTTAATCCAGTCCTTCTGCTTTGCAGGTGGAACATTTGAAGCATCAGCAGCAGCTCAGTGAATGGTCAGCTTTTCAAGGTACAAGTTGCCAAGTATTTTCCTTTTGGATCCTCTATTGATGTTGAAAACAAACTGAGGACACAGCAGACGCATCAAGGTGATTTGATGAGGCACTTGAAGCTTTTAGTGCGCTTATGAAAACAACATTTGAGAGCTTTTCCCCTGTTGTCTTATTTCACCGCTGTATAGGATGGAAAATTACTGCTAAATTTACTCAGACTCATTCAGGGAATACATCCTGTTCAGACAGACTCCCTCGAGGTTGTATTATCAGAGCAAAATCATGTACTGTACCTAATCTAATAGAACTCTAGTCAGAAATCAAGACATTTGTTCCTGTTCAAATTAATCGTATACATTGTCTGTATTAAATGACAGACAGTTTGAGTGTATCTTAACTACTGCTAGACAAAAGCTTCCTTCAAACTCTGATTATTGCTGACACAGGGCGCTGTGGGAATGTATGGTTAATATTGCTGTTGTTGTTGTGGTCATACGTATCCATCCTGCTCTCAAATAGTTTTTTCTTTTATCACAATAACACAAGGAAGCTCTGAATCAAATCCAGCGAGAGCCGCAGAGGAGCAGATTCAGGCGATAAAGTGCTGAGTCGGCGGTTAGTTGACAGGAGCTAACATTAGCTCATAAGCCTGTATTTTTCTCACACAGTATACCTTCTGTCAGACCAGCTGCAGAGTGGTACCAGCACTCCTGACATGCAGGCCCTGTGTGTTAGGGACTAATCTGTCAGAATCTGAGAAAACTAGATGGAAGTATCAGACTTTACAAACCTACTTACTGCAAATCCCTGTTGTTTTCCTGTTTCATCATTTATTGTTGTTTTCAAGCCAAAACCCAAAGAGCGTTCAGTCCAGTCCATCACTGGATGAAATACTTTCAACCTTTACGACATTTTCCCAGCAGCCTCAGCTGTACTTTGTGCTTTATGAGCAAATGTTAACAACTTACAGTGTAATACAATCCCATAAAAAATTGCCATTACTAATTTTGACACGGTAACACTGACAGAGTGTTTGTTCCACAGAAGCATCTGAGAAGACGTCATTGGGAACTGTTTGGAAAAGAGCAGGCACTTCCATCAAGAAAAAGCCTTCAGTGTCGTTCTTTGTTCATACAGTTCAATAGTTAATTTACTAACCAATTACAACATACGATGCAAAATACTTTTTTAATCCCCTTTGGGGGGAAACTGAGAGGAGAGGCCAGACTGTGTTCACGTTGTCATACAAGAGAGGTAGAAACAGAAACTCACTTATTACTGTGCTGTGAGGAATATAAGGATGTGAGAGATGTTTTCTTTGGGAAAATAAATAACATCTATATCCTGAGGTCATCCATCTCCCTGATCCTCAGAAAATACCATATTTATGTGGGGAGGAAAAAATCAATGTGCAATATTAGCTGCAAAATATGTTGACTGTTGCCATACGATAAGAGGTGCTACAAGCTCTGAACTTGTTTCTGATTGACTACATCTGTAAAAGAATGTGTATTTAAAATGTATTTGGTACAGGTGAGACAATAGGAGAAGACATACACATCTCAAGGCAATATAAATTAAAGGGAGAGCACATTACCGTAATAAATGGTATAAACCTCAATGTGACTCTACTAGTATATGAAATCAACATCCACATATTCCAACATTACCCCAAACCACAGTACAACCACTGACCTAGTCATCAACATCAGATCATCATCATCATCATCATCAACAGTCAGCGATAATGTTCATTAAAAAACTTCACCGCAGCAGGAACAAATTACTTTCTGAATCTCTCCGATGATCACCTGAGATAACCTGCAAAGGCAGCAAGATAACGGCGCTGGTGATAAAAATAAATAGTTGCTCCCCAAGTCATTTAATTTAAAAATATTTTGGTAAGAAAGTTTGCAGTAGGAACACAGAGACAAGGGATAATGATGAGGGTCTTGCATCGCCCTGAAGGGGTTTATTTCCCAACAATGACCCGCTAGCTGTACATTATCACGCTTATTACACGGCTACTCACTTAAGAAATCAATAATTTGACACAAAAACGGTCCTCCATCAGAGCTGCGCCCATAGCAACGGTCTGTTATACATAGCAACGGTCTGTTATACATAGCAACGGTCTGCTATAGAGAAATAACAGACTGTAGAACGCTGTGTTTGACCAACCAGAATCCAGTATTTAACAAAGCTGTGTAATACTATTCATTAAATGTTAGTATTTCAAAGCTGAAAACATGACCCTCAAACTATTTTTTTTAACATATAAATTGTGACTGCTGAATTTTCAACCTCAACCCTCTACTGTAGCAACCTTTCTGACTATAATTTAGTGTTGGAGTAACAACTTTTGCTATCCTTGGACCGTCTCGTTTCAATTAGTATGTGAAAGCTGGTATTCAGCGATAAATAGTCGTCTGTCAGACACAAGTTTTCACTTCTAAAATCACTGACGTTTGAAATCATTTCTTAGAAATCACAAAACGACTATTTCATCCTTTCATGACTTTCCTCACTTGCATGTTCCATCAAAGATGATTTAAACGAGAAGATGTCAACCAGGGAGTTCAGAAGCACCAATTAGCAGCACATATATAAGTTAACATGGCGAAGGATCAAATCGTAGTAAACACATAGCTGCTCTCCGGTTACTGCTTTACATTTCACTCCTGTTCCTGTTTGACGGCTAGCCTCCAAGGAGAATCGAGCGTTTTGTACATTTTGTACAGCCCCAAAAAGAAAAAAAAATCAACCCAAACTTTTTCATTTCACCTCAAAACCCAATTCTAATTCAAGTTGTGCCGTCAGTCGCTTCACGGGACTCGATTATTCACTATGGCAACAAACTTACTTATTGACTGAAAGAATGACATTGAAAGGAATTATTGACGTTTCAGTTGAAGTCGCCTGGTTTGCCTAAGAGGGTATTGAGAGATTGAAAGAAAGTGCACCGTTGTGTTGCATGCTATCTGCGTCTCGATCCCCCTTGTGAAGAGACTGATTGACAAGGAGGTGTCATGTGAGGATTGTTCTGGCCGGATACAGCGGCGTGAGAGGAGAGTTGCTTTTGACAGCAGCATTATTAATTCATTGCTGTGTTTATGAATCTTATTGCAGTTTTTTATTTTATTGCGAAAGCTCAAAAGTATTCTTCTTGAGTGACATGTGTGTGTGCACGTGTTGGATATATTTATGGATGTCCGTGTGTGTGTGTGTGCGTGTGTGTGTGTGTGTGTGTGTGTTGGCTTGTCGGTATCTCTTGGGGCCAAAACAACACTTCTACTAAAATACAAACACAACAGCTCTGCACAACCCAGAGGAGAATTACAGCGCCGCAGGTGTTTTTCAAGGTGTTGAGGGTCCGGTGAGAGCACGTCTGTCTGTCTGCATGTGTGTCGGCATGCATGTATGTGCGTTTGTGTGCAGGTAGCTGTCCAGTGTATGCATAATACATCAATATCACAGTAAAGTTAGCAAGAATCTTTTTTTTTTTTGCATGCAGTATGTGTGTGCGTGCTGCGGTTGTGAAGCCGCAGGTGTTTTGTCACAGTTTGTCAGGCTGTATAGATGTCACCCACCCTCAGGCGCTACCGACTGGTCATTCAGCACAACTCAGAACTGACAGCCCCTGCTTTGATATCAAATAGCACCTCCTCAGCACAGAGCACCGCCACACAGGAGGGATTTCTGGTGAGATGAGAGGTGTATTTAGTTCACAAATCTGCCCCGAAGCCTTATACTTTCTCAACCTCGACACACTAAGCACACATATACGCGCACCAGGGCCCACCGTTAAACTATGGTAATAATTCAAAGTAATTACCAGTGAGAGGTGTCTAAAAAACTCCCTTTAAAGCAGCTTTTTCCGCCAAACACCAGCAGCTCTCAGACATAATTACTGCAAGCACTCAAGGTGCATTAATACCCGCAGGCTGGAAAAAAAAGATTCACACTGCGTATATGTATTCAATAAACCTCATATTCTGTCTTTACATGCGACGGCGTGTGTCTTTTATACAAAGACACAAAGTAAATGGTTGAGCAAAGCTCCAATATTGGCAGCAGGTATGGCAGCTGCATGTCAAAGGGGTTGCCATGGTGACTGGGCACAGTCGGCTCAGCCATCCCCACCCTCCCTCTCAGCCTCTCTCTCTCTCTCTCTCTCACTTTATCTCTTCCACTCACTTTTTGTGCTCCTAGTTACTCCGTCTCATTCCAGTGGACGACTTTATGTTACCTTGTGGACGCAGGACATCACGACGCTCGTCATTGACGTATAGCAACACAACCTCTTTGTCCCATTCCTACAGCGAGAGGACACGACTCTGGCTACATGCCTTCATGTCTTGTGGCTTTTTTCACTCAGAGCAACATAATTGGGGACGGTGGCGGGGGGATGGATGGGTGGGGGGAGACCAGAGCGAGCCCAGAGCTGATAATCACATCCTGACAAGAGAAATTATCATGTTCAGTAGCAGAGCAGCACAGTTGCGTGTCTCAGACACAAATGTCACTCTGCTTTCTGCACGCCCGCCTCGCGTGCTGAGGTCGTCAAGTGCCTCTGTGTTAACCCTCTGAGATATTTCTGCATACTGGGGTCCCTACACAGTCTTGGAATTACATGAATTGGGTACCACTGTAAAGCTGAGACGCTGGTGGATCCAACAAACCCAACTGTATTCATGTGTGATGTTAATCCCAACAGTAGCCATTTCATTGTATTTCTAAACTTGACCTCACTGTATAAAATGACCTTTGGTGACCTCTAGGATAATCACAGCCTCATGAAACTTTACAACCACAAACTAAAGACCTACTGTATGGGGCATTCAGAGGATGGATGGCTTTCCTAGCTAGATTGACAATAAGGGGGTTTCTGAGCAGTTTCCAGAACAGAAGTGCTCGACATCCAATCGCCGAAAAATGCAATTCTTGCAGAAATCTGCAAATGTCAAACGTTTTTGATACCAAATCACAGCATTGCTTTTTTCTATGGTGTTCCTCAAGGTCTTGGTGTCTTAATGTGGTAATTTAAAGGGATTATTGATCATTTTTATCAATTCTCGAGTTGTAAGAAATGGTTAAATTTAGCACCAAATCTGTGCAACACAAACCCAAAAACTGCAGCAACAACTTATGAGACATAATAAAGCATGAGAATGGACATCATATACTTCTATCAACATGTTCTAAACCCTTACACACTTTCATAATGAATTTTAAATAATTCATTCATTCATATTTATGACTAGAACAATTATACACACAGTACTGCTGCATCTCAAATTAATCTCCAGGTTCCCAGCTTTCAGATGATGTACACCACTTCTATGTGACATCTACTGTTGACCTGCTATCTCCCCCTAAAGACCCCCTTTAGACCCCCTAAAAAAGACAGAAAAGGGTCTATACTGGGTCTCAGAGGGTTAATTGCTTCGCCGTGGACTTTGTGCCTCTCAGATGGTGCAGCATACCCCCTTTTGAAATCTCCTGAGACCACGACCAGCACAGCTCTATCTCCTCAGAGAGTTTAGTTTCCTGGCTAAAACCCACTCACTGATTCTGAGCTGGCCCTTAGCCCCGCTCCATTTATGCAAACGCCTTCCTTTCCTTCACTGTATTCACAGGCCTGTCATTAACGTCGTCTAACTGTGGTCTTTAACCCGCTCGTTAACGCAGTCGATTAGCACAGAAGAGCTAGGACAGGCTAGCACGGCAGCAGAGCATAATGGCTTAAATGTCAGCCAGATTCTGTCTGCAGTGTGAGTTCGTAATGAGAGCGAGGGAGCTCTGAAAATAGGAGCTATTGCTCGTAATGGGAGTCTCACGCAATGACTCAATGGGTTCTTTGTCTTGCTGAGCTCCCATACAGGAGCACGACGACACACACACACACACACACACACACACACATTGAAACGCTGACGTTTAGACAGATAGACACACACATGGGAACATGCAAAGCTTTCATTTCCACTCTGGAAATCAGTGCCGGCGTGCACACACACACACACACACACACACACACATACACACACAGTGACTCACACACAAAAAGACTTTTAGGGAGCACACCCACGTAAATATACCGCACAATACTTTGAGTATATGAACCATATTATGCACAGCTTCCTCCCAACATCAAATTAACCCAGCTCACATAATCTCTCTTTCCCTTCGTACAGACGGGCGCAGCGTGCTAAGAGAGGAAGTCTTTCGTCTTTTACAAATGAGGCTGTGGCTTTACGGAGGACGGCGTGGAAGAACAGGAAGGTAAAGAGGACTGCCACAGAGAGTCTTTTAGAGAGAGAATTTGTGGTGCAGCCACCCAGCAGTCGCCATCACTCCCATGTTGTTAGAGTCTACAGACAGCACAGTGTGCACCCAAAACAGTCCTCTGTGCTTAGGAGACATAATTTGCGCCCCGAGGGACCCACTACACAAAATGTTTGGAAATGTAATATGATATTTCAGGCTTTTGAAAAGCTGCCCAGAGGATTAACGTCAGATCTACCGTCAGACTGTGACCTCATGGTGGGTGACTTTGTTTGAAAAACACCCTTCAGTATTTTTAGCATTGGTGGCCCCAGTGAGAGTCCTTTATCCCAACTGGATTACTGATATATCATGTTTTTTTTCACGCCACTGCTTTCAAATGTTTTTATATTCTTGGGCTAAGAACATTTTCTCACCTTCAGACTGATAGACAGAGCTGCTGATGCAAGGATAAACAGCCTGGTGTTGAATGAACTCATCAAAGTTTAACCTGTTTGGTCTACAAATACATGAAAAAGGGCAACATGTTGAACCCATTTGTGTGATTATTTTCCATTAGTACATTCCTTTACACCTTGATGTAACGGTTCAAGGGTGACTGTTTTAGTGACGGCGGTGATGATTAATTCATTTTATTTATAAAAAATTCCCGCAACAATTTTTTAATCAAACAGAAAAGCTCCCCTCTGTAGCTTCTCCTCAACTGTCTGAAAAGCTTTCTACCACTTAGACTAACTAACGGAATGGTAAGCTGGGCGCTAAAGTCTGTGGCTGAGAGGAAGTGGAACTTATGGCCAACAGGCTCAATCAGAATTTGTTTTGTTTGTTTGCGGGACGAGAGCATTTGGAGATGCTAATCTGTGTGCTGTGTTCCAAATCTTGTCCCATTCCTTCCAATGAAAGTTGTTTACTGGCTGCATACTGAGCGCCAAGAGAGTCTTAAGACTTCTGTGTTTTTGGGCCCATAGTAAATGCACATTAGCATCCTTCTCTGGCTGAAACACCAATGCAGAGAATATTATTCTAACGGGGCTTTTAGTTTTAGTTTCTTGCATCTAATGGAAACATTTTGAGAAGAGTAAAGGCCTTTTTAATCTGTAATATCTTTAATATTTCACTGTTCACAATATTTTTACTTGTATTTTAATGTATTTTTGACATATAACTTAATTGTTTCTGTTCGAATCCAATTCAGGTGAACACAAGTCTCCCACCAAAGAGAGGGCGAGCCATCTTCAGGCAATAGGAGCCCAGTGACACAGACAGTGAAGCAAGCAGCTCTTTGAATACTCAGAAGAGACTATCCTGAGGCGATGGGAGTCCACCAAACGGGGTCCAAGACATGAGGTCATCTGTACACCCCCCACTGGATGTACACAAGGAAACTAATCGCACAGTTCCCAGTGAAGACGAACAGAGGACGCTGCAGACACTGCAATAAATCATACACCAACACACTATGCAGCAAGTGTAATGCTCGTCTTTGCTTCTCAGAGGAAAAGAGCTGTCTTTGAGACTATCACTGCAAATGAACATGAGAGACGAAATTCGGAAATACAATTTATAGTGTTTTTTTCTTTAGGAATAAATTACTATTTATACAAAATATGACTGTTGTGTGATTATTATTATTCATGATTTATACCTGCAAATGAACCCTTAGTTTTTCCGTGTATTTGTTCTAACAATGTGAGAACAAATACATTAATTCTGCTCCCAACTAGGGACAACAGTGCAATATTATTTCCATAAAAACGTACTAAAACGTAAAATAAAAAAAAAAAATATATATTATATTACATATTTTTTTTAAAGCCGTTCACACCAAGCACGGATTTTCATTTGAAAATTCGCACGGAAATTTATAAAAAATGATTTTATGGGTTCTTATGAACGCTTGCACACATGTGTGGAACATTCATGCGGGGGAAATAATATTTTATTTTATATTATTTGGACGGATTTCCACCTGTGGAAATATATGTTTGACCAATGAAATCCTTTGTTCCAACTGATCACTTATTCTGCATAAAAATTAGCCATGTGCTTCTGTTTGTTGCAGGGAGAGTTTGTATTTTAGGGCCTTGAAACAATGGTCATTTGTTTTCGGGGTAAAGGACTGTCCGACAAATGGGCTTTTTTCGGTCCAACGTTACGTTTTTCAGACTATTGGTGTTTTGGAATAACAACGAGCCGCTCCGTTTTCAACACACAATAATGTACGACAAACACAACTACCTCAACAACCAAACAAAAGACAACATATGGCTTGAGATCGCCCAGCAGCTGGGATACGATGAAGATGGTTATGTAGCTGATATGCACTTTCTAACATTATACGTTGGTCACAGAACGGGGCTAGCCACAACAGCTAGCGTTAGCTCCACATTTGGGGAGTTTATGTATTGTGTGTTGTATGAATTGTGTAGTTAACATTGCATTGTGTTATATGGAGGAATAATGGATTGGAGGGCTGCATTTATTTTTGTGCTACCAGTTATTATCAGAACAGGGAAAGAATATCTGTACTGGTCCCTCATACCCTCATATATTGACTCGCCACAGTCGCTTCAAATCAAACACACTAAAAGGTCAACAACAAGATCTTCTATTTCATATTACATTACCAATTTAGCACTGCAAAATGCATTACATCCACTCGTTACAGTAGTAGCATTTCAATAAGTCAAAGTTATACAGCTACCAGCGACATTTACCTCCTGACAGAGTGTGAGCTAACAAGCCTATACTACTGGATATACGTATATGGCACACTATATAGCCACTATCACATATGAGAATGTCTTCAGGGCCCAACCACGTCACATGCAGTTTCAACCACTGGTCCTGTACCTGGATGCTTGGCTAAGTTTGCAACAGAGCACACTTTGTCCAGCAAAAGCATCCACACACAACAGGAGGAATTTGCCAAACCCATTGTTCAGCCGTGGGCAGCCGTGACAGGTAAGGTGGACAATGATGGAAGACAAAAGAGAAGGAGTTGCAGCAGGTTCCAGCATCAAAGCACCAATTTTGCAAGGATTTTATCGAGGTGATTTCCAGGGAGATAACCAGATTTCTTGGCCACCGCCCCCCCTGCTTGGCCCTGTTTATGCTCAGCGGGGCAACTCTCCAAGCTTCAGCCAACCCACCTGCTTGGACAGCTGCCACGCTGGGAGTACATGAAGCAGCGAGTTTGTCTCTCCCAGGGGTCGCAACATCAGTCGAGGTCCCATACTGAGCCCTCCGTGGGTTGTTCCCCCCCCAGTCATCTCTGAGCCACTTGGCCATGACACATCCAACACTGGATCTAACGCATGTTATTCGCCGTGTGTGCAGGCGGGGAGACGTGTGATGTTTGTTATCAGCCTTCTTGGATAAAAAGGGTTAAAAACTATTAAACCTCAGTACCTCTTTCCTCCCGACTCCTGGGCCTATTTCCTGCGCCGGGCGGCGCGCTGCTCCTCTAAGCAGGCTTTGATTGTCAGATGGGCTGATAACCCTTCTGCCTCCCTTCCCAGCATCTGTCAATCACCGCGGAGCCTGGGAGCCACGAGGAGCATAAGGAGCTACACAGCCAGGAGGGAAGAGTGACACACACAGAAAGAATTAGAGACAACAACACACACACTGAGAGGCAGAAGTTGAAACCTACTTTGGACCCATTAGAGGTCCAGCAGGCGGTGTATTGGCTGAACTCAAGCGAAGCCTGTTTCAGCATTTCTGATCATTAAACTAATGCCCAGAGTTAGAGATGGGACTCCATCCCCGGGTGTCTCCATTAATCTATTAGTGTTTATTGACTGGCCTAGTTCCTTGCTCGGAGATAATCATGTTTCACCAACACACCCTATTTACTCTTCCTTCCTTTGCTGATTTGACAGAGTTGCTGGTTGCTGAGAAAGACTAACATCCCCAAACTGTCACTGTGTGTTTATACTCTGCTGGGCCCAGGTCTGTGTCCTCTAATACTGTTGATGAGAGTGTGTACTGAGGCCTGTCTAAGCTGCTTAGCAAAACAGATTCAACCCATACAATGGTTTATACTGAAAACAGATCAATAGGTTATCAGGATACAATTAAACAAAGCAGAAAAGATGTATTTCTTCTAAAAAAAAAAACATGCCTTTCTTATCAGTGACTTACTTTGACTTCGTTAAATGCTCAATGTTGATTTAATGTTAAATTAATGTGCTTTAAACGGTAGGCCTAATTAATAATGTCAATTGGATAATTTGATCAATTTCATTTATACTAGGGCTGTCAATCGATTAAAATATTTAATCGCGATTAATCGCAAATTAATCACGCATTTTTTATCTGTTAAAAATGAACCTTAAAGGGAGATTTAATACTCTTATCAACATGGGAGTGGGGAAATATGCTGCTTTATGGAAATGTATGTATATATTTATTAATATGAATCAATTAACAACACAAAACAATGACAAATATTGTCCAGAAACCCTCACAGGTACTGCATTTAGCATAAAACAATATGCTCCAATCATAACATGGCAAACTCAAGCCCAACAGGCAACAACAGCTGTCAGTGTGTCAGTGTGCTGACTTGACTATGACTTGCCCCAAACTGCATGTGATTATCATAAAGTGGGCATGTCTGTAAAGGGGAGACTCGTGGGTACCCATAGAACCCATTTTTATTCACATATCTTGAGGTCAGAGGTCAAGGGACCCCTTTGAAAATGGCCATGCCAGTTTTTCCTCACCAAAATTTTGCATAAGTTTGGAGCGTTATTTAACCTCCTTCGCAACAAGCTAGTATGACATGGTTGGTACCAATGGATTCTTTAGGTTTTCTAGTTTCACATGATGTGAGCCCGCTACAACATCGCCCTTAAGGGGTTTATTTCACAACAATGACCCGCTAGCTGTACATAATCCTGTTTATTACACAGCCACTCTGACATCAGAACTGCGCCCATAGCAACGGTCTGTTATACAGAAATAACAGACCAACTGACCAATCAGAATTGAGTATTCAACAAAGCAGTGTAATAATCACATTTTATGAAGCTCGAATCAGAGAATTTAGTTGACAACTAAACGATTACTCGCTGCAGCTCAAATTTTCCTTTAATATACTGCAGAGAAATGTTGTTAAAGTAGAGGGCTGAAATCTGTTTTTACACTAACTGTAATGGATCGTAGTTAGCAGCTTGCTTGTGAGCAGATTAATGAAAACCTTTAGCGTGCAGCCCTACCTGCCAACACCTATTTTGAACAGGATTTTTTCCTCCCAGCAGCAGCAGCAGCAGAGGCTGATTCCAGCAAATTAATGGTTGCACGCTGCCGCCATGACGCCTGCCCCCTTCATCAAATTCTGATGACAGGACTGTGAAAAGCCCAGACGGGATTACACAAACAAAGAGTGGAGGTGTGATGAGGTGTCTGAGCAAAGAGAAATAATTGTCAGCATGTGTCAGACGCCCACCGGTAATTACGCAACAATAGTGTATGTGCACATATAAATGCATGTAAATGAAATTCATGCATATGACTACCTATGCATGCATTTGTGTTTTATTGATGCGTGTGTCTGCTTTGGGGAGCATTTGAGGGCATCGATGCATGTGGGGGACTGTGTGTGTGTGTGACAGTAATAAATGTGGCGGGAGGGAGGTGGCAGAGGAGAGTGATGGATCGTCTGTGTGCTGCAGGCTGAGTCTCCGGGGAGGGACACAGCTACATCCTACCAGGGAGGGACAACTTAGAGTAATTGGGTCACTGGTACTGGGATGAGAGTTTCCACCCAGCCATGCTTTTAAGTGAGAGAGTGGCACAGAAGGTGAGGAGAAAGGAGAAGAGAGGGAGGATAAGCAGCGAGGTAGGGAGAGTGATAAATAATGAGAATGTGGTCTGTGTGAAAGAGACGAGGCAGAGGAAAGCAGGAGCAGAAAAAATGGGAGCAATAAAAAACAGGCAGCAGAAGCACAGTTGGCGAGAAATAAGCTGCTATTTTGTTTTTTTGATACCTCCCTAGAAAAGCTGCCGTGATTACAGGCAGCCATGATTTTTCTTTTTTTATCCTGTGTGAGTGTGAATGGATCTCAGCCTGCACTGCTGCCTATATTTGCAAAAAAAAAAGTGGCCGAGCAAACTCTTACTCATCGTCTGTTCTTCTTCCAGTAGAGCTCAGTGGTTAAATCAGATCAAACTCTCCTTTAATCCAAACAAAGAGATGCAGAGGAGCGGTCGGGGGAAGAAAGAAGGAAATTCTTCAAGGTTCTAAGAGGAGGCCCAAGAGGCTGAGAAGACTGAGGTAGAGATGGAGGGAGACAGAGAGAGAAATGTGGGCGTCCCCTGCTGCTTTAGCAAGACTGAAAGGTCAGAGATTGAGTATTGTGTAAATCTATCACTACAACGCCGGAAGGCTAATACACGCAGCGCTGGCTGCCACCCTGCTGCTCCTCGTCTTGTCTCCTACTCCAGCCCGACCAGGTCAACTGTCTCTTTTTTTAAGTTTATGAAGATATATCGCAGACATAAATATCCCCTTATGTTGAATTTGCATCTTTTGTCTAGATTTGCGTAATTTATCTTCAGCTGCATCAGCTGCTTCTCAAAGTCTAAGGGTCGGCAACCCTCAGGATTTTCCCGGGAGACTCCCGTTTTTCTCACGATTTATGGCAAATGTTCAAGTTTTTTTCCTTTTCGTTATCTTAGCCTGCTTCTGGAACTGAACATTGAGTATAACCCCTACTGTTTCCACCTGGACGACAATAGAGATACACCAACTGCCGTTTCCAGGCGGAAGAGATCAGTCTATGCGGCGCAATACGGCGCAAGTCGTTGGAAACACCGGGTTTCAGATCACAGTAGTGCCGTTGTCGCGTTGTGTCTGAAAGGAACTTCAGTGAGTGAGAGAAGGAAAGAGAAATGGAGAGAACTAAGAGAAAGAAATACTCAAGCAGGAGCAAAAATAAATAAAAACAGATGAGTTTATGCCAGAGATTCACACGCCAAGTTCACACCAGAGGGGCGAATTATTCAGTTTTCTTTCCTGGGAGTTAAAGGTAAAATTTAAAGTTTCACATAAAAATGCTTTTGCAGTGGATTTATTATTTTGTTATTTTCACTCTTTGCAGGAAACAAAGTCTCTGAAACTCAAATTTTCCTGGGGGACGACCCCCAGACCTCCCACTTCGGTTTTGAAATCCTCCCTATTTCTAAGGTCTCAAGGTCGGAAAGTACAAGGGTCGGATGAATTTGAATCTCTAAATTGCCGACAGGCGTGAATGCGTTGGGTTGAATGTGAGGCTACAGTCCAGTATGACCCAGAATACAAATTATTAAACCCAATGATTGATGTTTAGTGGAATATATATAGAATGTAAGAAATACAGCCAGAGAGAGAGACTGGATTTCTGAGGTCAGGAGTTGAAAAAAATCCAATATATCAGTCATATTTTCACAAACAGACATTTTGGAAGGAATCCCTTACGTGGAACATTTTACAGCTGAGTCATAAACAGGTCTCTCTTATGGACACACTGTTACGGAGATACTTAATTACCTTAGACACATTTTGGCATCTCTGTACTGCAATAACTTGTAACTTCTCCGCTGACAATGATACCAATATATTGTATCTGCAATGAGTTAATGTTGTCTAATATATCGGCCCGGAGTATTTATTAGTAAGAAACTTTAGCCAGGGGTCCATTTTCCCGCTTGTAGAACAATGAAAGGTTAGGTGGTGGAATTAAATTTTTTAAGTGCTCGTATTTCTTAACATGACAAACATTAGCTCCATTTTATCCAAATTGAAGAAAAACTGATATGTATCATTGAATTCTGAGTTTATCATTCAATACAGGGCTGCAACTAATGATGCATTTTCGTTATTGATTGGTTGGTGTATAAAACGTCCAATTAAAATGTGGAAAAAATGCCCATTGTTCATTTCCTAAAATCCAATGTCATGTTATCGATATGCTTGTTTAGTTTGAAAAACCCAAAAATATTCAGTTTAATATCACATAACACCAGAGGGAGAAGCAGAGAAGTGAAGTCAACGCTGAAGTGCCTTAAACCTGCATTCTCTCTAACAGCCAGCAGGGGGCGACTCCTCTGGTTGCAAAAAGAAGTCTGATTGTATAGAAGTCTATGAGAAAATGAGCCTACTTCTCACTTGATTTATCACCTCAGTAAACATTGTAAACATGAGTTTATGGTCTCAATCGCTAGTTTCAAGTCTTCTTCAATACAGCATGATGTTCATTTAGTAAATTATGGTCCCATTTAGAGTCAAATAGACCATAAAGCAGGGGATGCTTTAGGGCGGGGCTACTTTGTGATTGACAGGTCGCTACCACGCCGTTGTCTGGTCTGGGAGTTGTCCACATTTTCCTCTTAGATCTTTATCCCTTTCAGAGTGTGTTTACAGTTCAACATTTTGGTCGCCTAACAATGTCTAATTCAGTGTTTGATTGTACTTTTGTTCCACCTTCTCGAGTCACTTCTGGTTGCAAAATCAAGGCTTCAAAACCATTGTCCACAGACCAATGGGTGACGTCACGGTGACTACGTCCACTTCTTATTACCGTCTATGCATAAAACCAAGGAAAGCAGCTCATTCTCACAGTTGACAAGCTGACATTGTTGAACTTTAACAACTAATTGCTAATTAAAATAGTTGCCAGTTATAACAAACGGGGTTAAACCTTTAGCCTTTTTTCTGAAAGCATGTTATTTGTTGAGTGTCTGGTTGGTCTTTCACTGCCACATAAAAGAGTGATGCATTTTGTGTTTCCAGCAGAGCAGGCACACCATGTAACAGTAATAGCCACCTTGGATAAACAGACCAACAAAACAGCACTGCCTACAGAAATTCTAACTTCATCAATAGAAAAAGAGGAAGAAAGAAAAGACATCAGTGCAGTGGACACACTGACAAGTGGTTTCTGAGAGGAGCAGTGGAAAAATACCACTGCAGCTGATAAAGACATTATCCGCATCACCACTTTAACACGTCACAAATGGTGGATATATAATGTTGGAACACAAAGCTTTTAACTTTTGAATTTTAGGTATAATTGCTCTGTTACCCAGAGCGACTCACTGCGAAAAGAGAGACATGACATAAAAGGTCAAAACCTTGATTCAAACCAATGATGAAGCAAATATGACAAGAAACTCTTTTACTTCCACATCAATGTTCTGCATCTCTCATTTGCTCATTTCTGTATCTTATCTTCTGTCCTTTATCTCCCCGTCACATCTCTGCTCCCATTCTTACTGTCTAATTATTTCACCTGCACGTCCTCCTGCAACACTTTCCATCATCTGCTCATCCGTCCCTCGGACCTTTCACACTCTAGCGATGCTTTTAGAGGTAGAATTAATTACGCAGAACTTGTCTGAGCTTCTGTTCGGTTATTGAATTTGCATAATGAGTAAAAAAATGTCGAGCAGCAGAAAACATATTGCTCTGATTAGCTGTTGTGGTTTACAAACGCAATTAAATGAATTTTACACCACAAATTAGATTGAGCACAAACAATTCCTAAAGCGTGTAAGTTTCATACTTTAATTGGGGCCGAGAAGCTATGATTTCCTAAACATTTAATTATTCCAAATAGCCCATTTCACTGAGATGTCTGAGGCTCTGCTGCAAGAAGAAGCTTTTTATTATACTGGGTGTTAACGTTACTTTAAGGTTTATGGGTTTATAGAGGCATCTGAGGTTATTTTGCTGCCATCAAACTGTATGATTTATGATGAGCCAAGCAAATGTGAGCTGCATAGTCAATAAAATTCATTAACGCGAGACTTCTGGACATGAATCGACTTTGTGTCTAAAGTCAAAAGCGGCTGTCAAACTTAAGAGGCCCTTAGTTTATAAAAGTCACAAATGAAGGGAGGAATCCAATGAAATATATATAGTTATTAGGCTGTAACCCCACTAGAATATACAATTAGTTTCTGTTGATTTACTTTCCTAATTTATGGGTCTGTAAAATTAACTTTTAATACCCCCAGCATCGTAACTGGATGTCATTTTGAATGTAACTCCCCACAGAAAGTATTTATTATTAAAGCATATAGCCGTTGTAATACATTTTTAAATTTAAGACAAGAATATTAATAAATTATAAATTCACTTCACTTCAGAAGAGCTCGGGGAAGCGACGGCGGTGACACAAATGAGAGCCGACCTGTCACCTGAGGATCTATGGTTTTAATTCACCCCAAAACAATTTTCTGTCATTATGTGCTCACCTCCAGTGTCAGTGCTGATACCTCCCAGAGTATAATTTGAGTGTTTTGCAGGAAAAGGACTGCACTGTGGACTCAAAAGTCCACTATTAACCTCGCTCTCTTCTATACTTAATTCTCTGATAATAGTCAGTCTCGCACTACAGCAGCAGCAGCACAGCTTTTTCTTCAAAATGCTCCACTTTTGCTGCTCAAGCTGTTTGGGGGTATTTGATGGCTCTTTTATTCTACTTGAAAATGATGCTTACATTCATTTTAACTGTTGAGGAGAGGGCTGAGATAGAACTACGGCGCTGTGTGTGTTTGTGTGGTTTTTAGCCACGTCAGTCGGTTAGTCCGTCACTCTGGTCCTGATAGAAATATCTAATTTACTGTTGAATTGGTTGCCATGACATCTGCTACGGACATTCATGGTCTCCAGAGGATAATTTGTAATAATTGTATTTGGTGATTCTTTAACTTTTCATATAGCGCCATCATCACGTCAAAATTTTAATTTGTCCATCACTTTGGTTTATGACCAAATACCTGCAAAACTACTGATGTTACCATCAGCCTCAGCTGTACTGTGTTTTATGCTAATTAGCAAATGTCAGCATGCTAACACACTAAACAATGATGGTGAACAAAAGCAAACATTACACCATTGTTATTGCGAGCGCAGCGCCACGGTCATTGCTAGTTTCAGATTGACGCTGTTGCCATTTTCCCAGGTTTTGTAAGTAGCAAATGTATTTGCACTCATCTGTGCGCTGTTGGGCATTTTGGTCTTAAAATGAAGTGTGGTCAGGCGCATTGTTGGTGCATTGCTATCTTGAGGCAGGAGAAAGCCATTGCGGTATTGACCAACTAACACCCATCAATGGTAATTGGTAAATGGACTTGGCATGGCATCTATATATTGCCTTTCTTGTCTTCCGACCACTACACGATACACTACATGTCAGCATTCACACACACATTCATACACTGATGGCCGAGGCTGCTATACAAGTTACCAACCGGCCCATCAGGATCTAATCTAAATACTCATTCACACACCAATGGTACAGCCTTAAGGAGCAATGTGGGGTTTAGTATCTTGCCCAAGGACACTTCAACATGTGACTGGAGAAGCCGGCGATCGAACCACCAAACTTCCGATTGGTGGTGAACCCGTTCTACCTCTGAGCAACAGCTGCCCCAGGTCTAATGTCAATGAAGCAGTATTTTTCAATGGTATTCACACACACAGGGATGCCCAGCAGCGCTCCTCCTCTTCAGTTAAACAGGTTATCATGTATTTGCTCATATGCAGTCAAATTATGTTGTTGATAGGACAGAGGATTAGGAGGGAGACGGCGGAGGCAGAGATGCTCCCGTAGATGGTCAACTTGCTTGCTTTCACTTTGCGTAAGAGCAGATCCGTGTCCTCAGCAGAAAGCCGCTCGCTTCACCAATTTGCAGAATCCGCCATTTAAAAGGCAGGTGCGCTAGATGCAGGCGCACCTGCCTTTTAAAGGGAATGGGAGATGACAATCTGATATGATTAATTAAGAGACTAAATACAACCCCTTTGCCCCTTACCTTACCCAGATGATGCATCGTTTAACTGGAAAAAGTGGAGTTGGACCTAAATGCCTTTACGCCATGCACTTTAGATAATTTAAACAGAGCCCAAAGTCTTGTTACAAATATCATTGCTATATATGCATTGAAATAGGCAGCTGAAATATGTCTTTTCACAAATTATACCCAGCTACATACACATTGCTATCCAAGCCCAATTTTCTTGAGCCTGGAGAATCACCTCTTGTACACGTTAAACGACTTGGAGTTGAGTGCTGTGCTCGACAGCCCCTCAGCAGTCATAACAGAGACCACACTAATTACATCCAGGCCCAAGTTATATTAATCAGCCTTTCTACCTCCAGGCGAACCTGCAATCCGGCAGTGTCAATCTAAAGAAACAGCATCAATCCGAGTGAGATGAAAGCCCGTTGGAAAAGCTAATTAGTCTTAGTAATGATGAGGGAACTGTGTGGTTTGAGATGTCTTACATGAGATTTCATCACTGCACAGAGATCGTGGTCTGTTCTGAAAGGGGACAATCATATCAGGCCTCTGCTTGCCTTCTGCTCAGGGTCTGGTTTTAGCTGACTGCACCTTCACGCCATCAAACAGGTGGTCTGGGACTGTGCGCGAAGCTCCAGAGACTATAAGAAGTAAAGGAACCCTATTAAAGAGAGAGAGAGATAGCTCTCAGTATGTGGCTGGCATTAATGTGTTGTTTCTGCTCCAACATAACTCTAAACAAAGAGAACATGAAAGCACATTGTTGTTCATTGGTATGAATAATGTATAATAGGTGTGTTTAAGGCTTTCTTAGCAGGTGTCCTTGCTTGTATTTGAAGCCACATAGAGAGCGAAGGCAGCACTCATAGCAGTCAAGGCCGAGTCGTATATGGATCTAGTGAAGAGACTTCGCTGTGAAAACTGACATTTCATCCATCAGTTTGGGCTTATAGATATAAAAACATACAGTGAACAAAATGTAAAATCAGCTTGAATCCCAGCAGCTTCTGTCTATCTAAAAAGGTCTAAAGTTTAGCAATTTCAAAAACTTTCCGCAGTCTTCAAATTGCCAAAAAGCTACAATAATATGAAAGATATAAATAATATATCTCAGCTACCATGACAACAAACGCCAAAGACAGATTAACTGCACTTACTGTCCAAACAGGCACAGTGGTCACAGGATCAAACTAACCTCCAGGGATAGGATAGAAAATAAACAGTATGGGGTTCACACTGCTAATTGGCACGCAGCATATCATCACCCACCTCCGTAGCTGTGTTTGCAATAGTGATTAAGTTCCTCCAGAGCTTAAAGGATAAATGTGGCGACATTTCTACATTCTTGTTACCGTCAACAAATTTGAAAACCCAACGATAGTTTCTACTAACAAGAACTATCTTTACAGCCAAACCCTGATATCATTTATTCCTCTGTGCCATAGAGCTCCATTTGTTGTCCAAAAACAAGCCACAACGTTGCACTGGGCGACACGTTCCATCATCACCATGAACATGCAGTTTATTTTAAGTCAAACCCACATACACCGTCCTGGTGCCAAAGCATTTAAATCTGAGGCTGAAAATAGTCCCAAATAAAACCGTATTTACTCCTGCTTGAGTAATGGTTGCTAAAAATTGCGGTGCCCCGTTTTTAAAAACAAAAATATATATTCACAACCCATCTCTAAATCCCCCCTCCACTCAAAAATGTATTTTGCTTCCTTCACTTGGATGTTTGAGCTTCACTGTGCAGAACGAGGTACGTGAAGAGTTTCACACTTGAAGGTTGTTTTCATATTCATCTATCTGCTGAAGGTTTTTCTGTGCTCACCTTAAAGGGACTCTATGTAAGAATCAGAAACTGCTTGTTAACAGTGACACCTGTGGCCGTTAAGTCAACAACAGTCAGCGTCCTGTTGCTCGCGCTTGTGCCTCGACTATGTAGATACAAGAGGTCAAAACGGTGAGGCGACACACACGAGACTGAACGTGATTGACAGCTAAAACCACAATATCACTATATGTTTCACGTGCTTGGCAGTAATGTTCACTTAACTGTCCAGTAGGACTTCTGCCAGCTCAGGGTTCATTTTGATACTCAAAACCAAAGGCCCGAACCGGAAGAACCCAAAGGCCCGGCCGATGTTGATCCCACGTCGGTCACATTCCTGTTTTGCATGACGGGCTTCACTAGATATAACTTAGTTTTTTTTGTGCTTCCGTGGAGTTTGTGTTGGAGTCTGAGTTGTGGTGGGGGCTGGTCGTTTGTTGGCGTTAGCGGACTCCCTTCTAACCAAACGTTAGCTGTGGTTGCACAGCCCTGTAGCGGAGCTGAAAATAAAGGCACTCGCAAGTGTGCATGACGTCACACTCGTTGGATTTTCCCGAACAAAAACAGCCCGCATTCTTCAGATTAAAAGCAATCTACAGGCTGAAAAAGGAAACCCAGAAAGTCATGGAAGGTCTCATTTTTTAGATTAGGTTACAACCTGTTCACACACTGGCAATAAAAAATTATTACAAAATGTTTTTACGTGTAAAAACGTACATACAGTCACTTTAAATCTGAGTTTAGGACGCAGGGATTTTGGGACATTATAACCAGTTTGGAAACCAATCGTGGTCGCCGGTCCAATATGCAGTTTGCATGAGTGAGACAGCTGTGGACTTTTCAAGTGAAGTAGGACACATCTTCTTCCCAGTTAAACTTCTGAAATGAGCAGTATTTGCAAAGATTCTGGATTTTTCAGTGTGGGAGAAAGAACAGATGTTAAAGGGACAGATGTTAAAGGGACAGTTCACCCCCCAAATCAAAAATACATATTTTTCCTCTTACCTGCAAGGTAAGGCAGCTTTATTTGTAGAGCACATTTCCACAACAGGGCAATTCAAAGTGCTTCATACAAACAATCAAGAACATTGCGACAAAGTGCAAAAGAACATTAAGACATAATTAAAACAGTCATAAAAAGTAAAGATTTAAAGACTTAAAGATTAGAAAATAAACACAAGCTAAAAATAAAAGCTAGGATAGAAGCTAGAATAGAATATAACACACAAGAGAACAATTATAGTGCAGTATAAGATAATTATTTGGTTTGATAAAAGGCAGCAGACATGAAAGTTTTAAGCTTTGATTTAGAAGAACTAAGAGTTGGAGCAGTCTTGCTGTTTTCTGGGAGCTTGTTCCAGATATTTGGTGCATAAAAAACTGAACACTGCTTCTGCATGTTTAGTTCTGACTCTGGGGACACTAAGCAGACCTGATCCAGACGACCTGAGAGGTCTGGATGGTTCATAACATAGCAGAAGATCAGTAATGTATGTATGTTCAGTGCTTTGTAAACCAGCAGGAGTATTTTGAAATCAATTCTCTGAGAGACAGGGAGCCAGTGTAGAGACCTCAGAACTGGACCTGCAGTGCTATTACTGTTTTTATCACTGCTTTTATTTATTTATTTGTTTTTGAATCTTAACTACAACAAGGGAAGCCCGCGAAATACCATTGTACCTGAGTCTAATGACAATAAAGATCATTCTGATCCTGATTTATCAATCTGGATTGTTTTGGTGTGAGTTGCCGAGTGTTGGGGATATCGGCCGTATGATGTCTGCCTTCTCTTGGCTTGTGCAAATTAAAAATATGTTTAAAAAGCTGAACCGCGATGTCTCTTTCCAGAAATCAGAGCCGGTTACTCAAGATTATCCACAGACCTTGTTGGAGCAGCTTCACTTAGGAACTACTTCCTTTCAGTTGGCATGGGTGGTTCGGTAGAGAGAAAATAGCTCCTGGACTCATGCACATTTTCACCCCCTTTGAATTAAATTAGATTAATTTAATTGAAAAAAACTAATTATAAATTAAATGACCCATAACTGCACTAATAAAATTCAACATTGATTTTTGCACTACTTCAGAATCAGGTTTATTTTTCCAAGAACAGTGAGGAACAATAATGACCAACGATTAAATAACAATACAAAAATAAAAATCTAAATAAAATGTCTATATACAAGACCTTGCTCTATGTCCACCTCACAACATTACACATATATGTACAGTAAAAATTATCTTTTATTCAAACTATTGTTGACAATTATTGTAAATTGGTTATTGTATTGATAAGTATTGTACAGCGTTTTGCAGACTATTATATATATATATGTATTTATTTATTTATTTTTATTTTTATTTATTTATTTATTTATTTATTTATTTATTTATTTATTTATTTATTTATTTATTTATATATTTATTTATTTATTTATTTATTTATTTATTTATTTATTTATTTATTTATTTATTTATGTATGTTTTTTGCTAAGCACTTCTGACAGTGAAATTCCCCGCTGGGGTAAATAAAATATCTGTCTATCTTACGCCAACTTTTTCAGGGAAAAGCCATACCAGATCCAAATGATTATTCCAAGAGAGTAGTTGGAGCCGATATGTCTCAAAACAAGTCTGGAGGGGATCTTTAGAGATTCACTTGTTCAGCAGGAATGAATGGTTGTTTGGGCTTCGTGCCACAGACAGGACAGAGTAGTCAGAGAAGTATTGAGAGACGGACTAACACATTGTTTGTCTTAGGATACATATATCATATCCCCAGCATTATCCATTAAATCCCTTTTTTGTCCACTAACACTATAATACAATAGCTTAAATTAGTTAATTACATACTGTGTGAGATTTGCTCTATGCAGACAGAAAACAGATAAGAGGTTTTGTGACAAATCTGTTTTTAAACACAGAGTTGCTCCTTTGTAACCTCACATTTCCTCACCAGAACTCCTCCAACCCTCCATCTTTTGTGCTAGTACTACACAAGATTAGAGCCCAGCCCCTCTCATTTCATCAACCACACCTCCCCAATCCTGTTCCACACCAATCCATCAACATCCATCAGCATCGCCGCAATCAGCTGCTCCGCTCTCTCCTCAGCAACTTGTTTCAGAACATGCTGATCCAAGGACAGGTAATGAGGCACAAACTGACAAAGGGTCACTATGGTGATCAAGCTGTGGAGGCGGGAAAAAAGCCTCACGGTTTCTAACAACGTGTCCCACTGATTGACCTGTGACCAGCCTGTTATAATCTCTGAAAGCCTTGGCTCACCTCACGGCTCACCTGGCAGAGCAATACTCTTTCTCTTTCACTCTGCCCTCCACTAATCCCTCTCTCCGCCCTCTACATTCACTCGCTCTAATCTCACTCCCTCCATCCTTTTTCCTCACTCTCATCCATTCAATTGCATCCCTGCAATTCAATTTCATTTGCTTTATTAGCACAAGACAAGAAATGCTTATCTAGCCAGAGCATGTATATACAAAAATAAATGGAAAAAACATAAAACAACAGGCCATAAATATGAATAAGGATTAATATTGGTAAGCCGTCACATTCACTCGCAGCCAAAGCAAGTTTTTGCAACAAAGGATTCATATTCATGAAGCCATATGTTCCACGAGAGCTGGATATTAGTCCCTTGGCAGGAATAAACAATGCTACTTCTTACATTAAGCTCTATCAGATACACAATCAATATGCAAATTATATTTCAGGAAGCTAATTCTGCCAAAAACTCAACATGCTGATCTAAGTCTAGTTTTATCTTGGAACTCTCTCCGCAGAGAGTGCCAGGCAGGCTTTTAATGCACTCCACCACCTACACACACACACATAACAGTGTGTGCACAAACACACACAATATGCTTCAAAGCCCCCCAAGCTGGCTTCCAAATGCCAAATGCCTGCCTAATAAATGCAAACACAAATGCATTAACACACACATAATGACATGCTGCCACTTTCCGCGCGTCTTTCCCTGGAATCCTCCCACATTTACACGTACGTTGAGAACAAGCCAAGGATACACGTGTCGGGCTGCGCGCTCGCTCAAATCCACCTCATTGTTTACCTTTTAGTGCTGTATGGAGTATAATCCTTTATACTCTTTTACTTTTTGGATGTCCCCTGTGCTTTCACCCTGGCTCTTTATCATCCCTCATACACTCTTTCCCCCCCCGGCCAAATCCCACCACCTGTGAGCTCATGTGCAGTCCCCACCGTAGCAGCGCTGCCTGGCCCAACGCCGCCGCAGATGGGAGGCGAGAGAGAGGAGACATAACAGGTATGAGCTTTGAAATGGTAAGAAGCTCTGTTTATAGTGCAGTGCAGATGAAAGTGAGCCGGGAGGAGATGCACAAGGCCGAGGGGGCGGCAGGAGGAGGTGTATATAGAAGGGGAAAGGGGGGATAAGAGGGGAGCGGGCTTCTTCACCTCCACTACTGCTACTGTTACCTGGAAGGATCTGTTTGCCTCCTTCTTCTTCTTCTGCTTATCTCTCTTTCTATATCACTCCTTCGATAAAAGGATAAGAAATATGAAACAGGTTCACGCTGAGGTGAAAATGAGACGTACAAAATGCAAGGACACCCAAACAGCAATCTGTAATATTCAGCACAAATCTATATTCTCCACATTTTATCCCTCCATCATCATTATGCATGAGAGTGTGTATACTTATGTATCTGTGAGAAGCAAGAAGCAGAGCGCTGTATAGCCTCCTTCCCTTTACTTACACCGCATTGCTACATCTTGTTACACTGCACTGCCCAATTTCCCCATGGGGATCATTAAAGTTTCCTCTTACTGTACCTTATTAGGTATCCTCAATTACAGGAGGAGCGCCGTAGAAGTATCACTCCATAGTGATGTTTGGTTTATATTGATTTTAATGAGACAAAAAGTAAAGTATCAGGACACTTGAAGGGGGATTTCAAGGTTTCTTTTCATTGCTTTCGGGCATTTTTTTTTTTATTAAATAATTATTTTACGCTTTTCTGATCTGATTTAAAAGTTCCCATGTGCAACTTAAAGAATTTACATTGTGCATGTATGTAGTGGTGGGGAAAAAAAATGGTTCATCGAGATCCTCTTCTTCTAAAGCCAAGTTCACACTACACGACTTCGTCAGATCTCTGTGCTGTTCACTCTACGCAACTTGCTGTCTTGTAATCAGGAGTCTTCAAGTCGTTTTCACACTACATGACTGACCGGCGACAGGCGATCACACACTACAAGATCTTTCCCCAGGAGGAATCCCCGTTGAGGTCTATGAACTACATTTTGTCACGAAAACACGCAAGAAATACACGGTTAATGACGTGATTCCGTACGCAGGACAAATTGCTGATGTTGTTATTGGCAAGTGTTTACAAAATAGCCTGTTTCCACCGGTTTCCACACTCTTTTTTGCTATTTATTCCTCCAGATGCAACAAGAACTTTGCTCCAAGTTACAAATGCAACACATTCAGTAAGTTCCTAATGTCACAGGCAACCCCTCCTCCCCAAGGTTTCCCCTCAAACCCGTGTCACGCGCTCTCATTGGCTGTAGCTCGTGGCCGGAGTCCCCGACAGGTCCAGATGTTTATCGTGCTAGATATCTTGGATGTGTCTGCGAGGCATCGGGGAGCCTCTCGGCAAGTTGTCTATGAGCTGTTCAGATATGACGCTCGAGCACCTATGTGCAAGCGCCAAGCCAACGCCGATTTGCCTCTGACCTGAGGCTTTTGTCGGGGAGCTCCAAAAAGTAGCATACAGCAGACTGGAGTAGATCCTGAAATGAGTACCCCCATGTACTGAATTGAGAAACGATTCTGAATCAGGAATCGTGACTCAGAGAATTGAAATCGGATCAAATCATGAGATAGCAAAAGATTCACACCCCTATATGTATGCAGAGTTTGGGCCACCAAAAGTATTTAAGTTTGACTGAATTTAAGTACTTTAAACTGTTATTAAGAATAAATCCCAACTCACCTGGTCCAGACAGCTGGGCTGGGCCAGCAGCGTGACATCAAAGCGCCGCTCAGAGCAAACACAGAAGGGAAGCTGCAGGAAAATAAAAGCTTAACATGAGAAAAAGCCTTAAAGCGAGAAGAAGCAAGTTGTGTGTGGAGAAAACATGAATAATGGATAGCAAGTAGAAATCATGCAGATGAGAACAAATAGCAGACTCCCACTAAGAGCTGCATGAAAACAGACAATATGGCACACATAAGATGTTTGCGGATGCCGCGGCACGCCGTACGTGCACGCGCGTTAATGTGCACCAAACGGAGGAACCATCTCCTGATGTGTTTGACAGTAATGAGGCAGAGGCAGAGTGCCGGATTTGAGGAGCAGAGCCTGCGAGCAACAGACAGACAGGCAAGCAGAGCATGTCAAATCACCCTTATGTGGGACAAAATCATTATGTCACCGCAGACTAATCTGGCAGCCACAAACCGCAATTGGTCTTTTGGCAAAACAAGGGTCAGTGGCAGATGGGTGTAGAGGCTGGAACTGTGGAACTGCCGCTGCTGGCCACACAAACACAGTGACTGAAGCGCTAACCTCATTTACACCAGTTTCTGTTTGGCTCCCGAGGGCTCAACCTAAGTTCTGAACCCAAGTAAATTTAGGCCAGGCCAGGGGAGACCATGGCTTCAACGCCTCTGGTCACTGGGGGGTCGCTCGCAGCTGTCGCAGTGTGCGCATCAAGCGTTAAAAATGTAGAAATGCTGCAGAACTCAAAAGGAAGAATGTAAGTGGAAGAAAAGCAGGGCCTAGTTTTTTTGGTGCAGAGAAAGAACTGGAGGCAAAGAAAACAACCTGAGGGGAAAAAGGCCTGTGCTGTCCTTCTACTGGAGTTATCGTAATATTTTCAGTACTTTGCCAATTCTTTAAGCACTAACACACTTCCCTCACTTCTTTCTGAATAAGTGGCGATTACTTTGACAGAAAAAAATTGCGGGCAAGCTGTAAAGAGTCACAACAATGTGACATTTTGTTGTGATTTTTAGGTTGTTTTTGTCTCATTTAAAGCTAGAGTGAATATACTGGTGTCACATGAAACTAGAAAACCTAATGAATCAATTGGTACCAACCATGTCATACTAGCACATTGCGAAAGAGGTTAAATAACGCTCCAAATTTACGCTTAATTTTGGTGAGGAAAAACTGTCGTGGCCATTTTCAAAGGGGTCCCTTGACCTCTGACCTCCAGATATGTGAATGAAAATGGGTTCTACGGGTACCCACGAGTCTCCCCTTTACAGACATGCCCACTTTATGACAATCACATGCAGTTTGGGGCAAGTCATAGTCAAGTCAGCACACTGACACACTGACAGCTGTTGTTGCCTGTCGGACTGGAGTCTGAAAATGTGACATTTTCAGAAGAAGACAACTGCTCTGTAAAAACAGACATTCTCAGGAGAAACTTGCCTTCTCAAGTTTTGCAAACTGTGAAGAAGTTTCACTAAACTGACTTTGATTCGATGGAAAAAAAATTCACA